>NC_141833.1:22725449-22795449 GCF_982586985.1 Callionymus lyra
TGTTACTACACTATCACAACACCAGAGTCAAGTACTGGACAATACTACACATATATACTCGTTACTACACTATCACAACACCAGAGTCAAGTACTGGACAATACTACACATATATACTCGTTACTACAGTATCACAACACCAGAGTCAAGTACTGGACAATACTACACATGTATCCTTGTTACTACACTATCACAACACCAGAGTCAAGTACTCGACAATAGTACACATATATATTTGTTACTACACTATCACAACACCAGAGTCAAGTACTCGACAATACTACACATACTGTATATACTTGTTACTACACTATCACAACCTCAGAGTCAAGTATTAGCTATAAAGTACTTGAAAGATTCCTGCACTTGTTCACTCTTCTACAAACATTAAGTCAAACCACAGAACTTAGTGGATACACTTAGACCACACCCACCTTTTTTTATAGTGCCAAAAAAGCGGTGAACTCCCATGATGCATTTCTACACACTGACCTGTATAGTGGTTGCTGATTGGTCGCTACCATACTGTATTTAAATGAATCATCTATGTTGCTATTTCAACATTGATCGATAGCTTTAAAGTATACATTTTATTGAATATTGTTTTTGATTGTTTAAACGCTTTGTGACCCTGGTCTGGAAAAGTACTCTATAAATACAAATTACTTACTTACTTTCTTACTTACTTACTTTGGTTGGTTGGCTGGGCGGCAAAGCATTTTGTTTGAAAGTGGGTTTTTTACTGTGAAGTTGTGGTTTAATGCAGTGTGTTTTCATAACGAAACTCCCTGCATTAAACCAGGTAACACTGAACCCCTCAAAATGACAATCGTTTGTCAACACCACTCCTGACACCATTTGTAGTAAGAAGTCATTTTGCACCATGCTAGCATATGACAAGAAGACGAACGTTTACATCTGTACGTCGAATGAATCCACACCTGGAGTCACCTGGAGAGAATGTTTGCAAACTACCTTCCCGTGCTCGGGCGAAGACGGGGGGCCGCGAGGGGGGCCGCGAGGGGGGCTTCACCTCGCCAGTACATGCGAAAAGACGGCGTTATTACTTGTTATCCCTCCTCGCTCGGCGTCGCTGACGGTAAACGTGGGCCTCCCGGTGCCCATTACAGGAGCCGCCAGATGACGGCTGAGCTCGGGGGTCCCGCGGGAGCCGGAGTCACGTGGTCCGGGGCTGCCACGAGACGTCAGCGGCAGATGGCACGGGTACCCACGGTTGGCATGGGGTGTCACTCCTCAAAGAGAGAGAGAGGGAGGGAGAGAGGGAGGGAGAGAGGGAGGAGAGAAGAAGAAGGAGCGCAGGTTCTCAGCCTTCATTGACGAGGTGTTGGCGAGAAGAAGAAGAAGAAGAAGAAGCTGCTGCTGCCGCGGGAATTCTCGGAGATAATTGGGAACATGATCCGAACTCGCTAATCGCTGGTGAGTATGTTTTATATCACAGTTTAATAGCAGCTGATTAGCTCCGCGCTAACACCCTCGCGCTAGTGCCTGCGTAAAGCTTTACTACATGTCATGTGATCAGAAAGAGTTTTTTTAACGAGACGAACAACATTTGGACGAGATGATGAACGAATAAATAGAGATAAATATGGATCTTTATTCTCTTGATTCCATGTCAATATTCAGAGACTTTAACAGAAATGTAAACAATGTGTTTTAATATTAATATTCCTGAAAAGGAAATATCTGAAAACATGAACAAACGAAAATTATAGAATTAACTTTTATTTCAATTAAACGTGTTTCATTCAATTATAGATCAAAAACTTTTAAAAAATCTGATTTAATACATTATTTATTTTAAAAAATATACTTTTTAATTTTTTGAATGACGAAGGTTTGAACGCGACGTTACAAGACTTGAATCTTGACTGAAAATAAAATATTTTAAACTTTGTGTACAAAAATAATGAGCTACAATTATGGTAAGATTAACGAAATACCGCTACAGTAAATATGAAGTACTCGTGGTACATGCGTTGGATTGAGAGCGTAAAGTTAACAAGATAAACTTTACGAAATATATCTTGACGAAGTTAATATCTAAGAACGTCGTCTATTTCAATGTTTAACTTGTGTTCGTACATAAAAATGATAATAAATGTTTTAGAAAACTAATGTAAAATAAGCCGTAAACATCGCTGGTGTATCAGTGGAGAGTAGATTTATGAAGTTTATTTATAACATGTCACCTCTGTGAGAGTGTTGCAAGCTGCTTACATCACCTATTAGAGGGACCGGCTCTTGTCTTCTTTTTTTTTTGACTACAAAAAAAGTAAAACTGCTTTGATTCGAATTTTTATACTCATTTTTGTCCTCTCATCATTCACAAACACACATCTCGTAGCACTGTATGATGACAACAGACGTGTGTTTTTGAAATGAAAATAAAAAGTGTGTTTAAATCAGATTTAAATCTTAAATAAAGTTTCAAACTTATATTAAAAGGGTTAAAACTCACGTGTCACAGTAAGAATGTGTTTCAACGGAAATCATTTTCAAATAAAAGTAAAACATTTGAGCATAAACACAGCAGGTTCTCTCGCTTGTCATAATAATAATGATCATTTCACTGAACAACGATGTTGTCAAATACTTTCTTAGGTTGTGTGTTTTTACTCAAGAGATTTGTTTCAAAAGTATCTTCATAGCGATAGTGTTAATAACCAGTGGTGCGTTCAAGTGTCAGCAAGTCATATTCGAAGCTTGTTGAGTAAATAATCTGAGTCGTGCCGTGAACGCATCACGAAAACAAATGAATAAACCGTTCAATTAACTTCCGCTCGACAGTCAATTAAGTGTTCGGCTCTCTTCGGGTTCACTCGGGTCCTCGCGTCCAATCAGAAGCCTGCTCTCATTGAAATGTTTTGGATGTTTTTGGCAGAAGAAGATGTTGACGCTGCCGTTCGATGACGCGCACATGATGTGCGAGGCCCGGTTCGGTGCCACTTACCCCCGCGACAGTCTGGCCGAGCGCCTGGACGAGCGGCACCCGGACCGGTCCGACACCGGCCCGGACGAGCTGGACGATCTGTCGGAGCGCGAGCTGCTGTCCGAGCGCGAGGACGAGCCGGACGACGAGGGCGAGCCCCCCAAGAAGCGGGGACCCCGCAAGAAGAAGGGCAAGGAGCAGATGGACCGGGCCAGGCTGCGGCGGCACGAGGCCAACGCGCGCGAACGCAGCAGGATGCACGGCCTGAACGCGGCCCTGGAGAGCCTCCGCAAGGTGGTCCCGTGCTACTCCAAGACCCAGAAGCTCAGCAAGATCGAGACCCTCAGGCTCGCCAAGAACTACATCTGGGCCCTGTCCGAGACCCTGAGCGCCGGCAAGAGGCCGGACCTGCTGGCCTTCGTCCAGACCCTGTGCAAAGGATTATCTCAGCCCACCACCAACCTGGTGGCCGGATGTTTGCAGCTCAACGCCCGGAACTTCCTCACCGACGCCAACGGGGACGTGATGTTCGCGGGGCGCGCGCCTTACGACTCCATGTACCCGTACCCGGGCTCGGACCCGAACCCGCCCGCGGCGCACGGCAGCAGCGGCGGCGGCGGCGGCGGCGACGGCGCCAAACCGTTCCGTCACTTCCCGTACGCCGGCGCGTACGAGCACTACTACGAGCCGGCGTCCCCGGAGGCCGCGAGCCCGCACTTCGACAGCGCGCTCAGTCCGCCCATGAACTTCAACGGGATCTTCTCGCTCAAGCACGAGGAGGCGCCCGAGTTCGCCAAGAGCGCGCACTATGGGATGCGTTACGCGCCCGGACGCGCGCCCATGACGCACGGCTCCATGTACCGGGTCTCCCCGGAGGCCCGCTTCCCCTACGACCTGCACGTCCGGAGCCAGAACTTCCAGGCTCAGGGGGAAGTGAACGGATCGTTCCACAACTGACGACGTACAACCGGCGCCGTTTTGTGCGTCGAGAAAACACGCGCAAAAAAATGCACAATTAAAAATCACTCGTGTGTGTTTTTTTTAATTTTCCTTTCGATATTCGCATGCAGAGGATTTATTTAAACTTCTCTTGTTTTCAAATAAATCCGCAGCAAATGTAAGATAAAAAATACGATTTAAACAAAAACATCCTCCGTCATCGAATTTTGCACCTTTTTCTGACATTTTAAATGTTTCTTTTAGCGACAAAAGGTTGAAATAAAAAGTTTCTTTTGGTTAAACGAGCTCGAAAACTGCAGAAACAATTTCTCTTTATTTATTTATTTATATTAATTTATTGTTTTACTTCTATTTAAAAATAATGAGCACAATTAAATTAACTTGAGAGATATTTGAAATGTTACCATTATCGTGGTTTATTATGATTATATATATATATATATATTAAATATATGTATTTTAAATTCTATTTAAATTATTTCCGCGTTTGTTTCAGCCTCATGTTTCTTGTTTTCTTGTGTGCTATTTTTATTTATTTATTATTTGTATTGAATTGTATCATTTGAAAAGGTGAATAAAGTACAACAATATTTGCTCTACTTTGGGGGTTTGTAACAATTTCCAAGACACTTGATAATAAAAAAAAACATTTTAATTATCGCCGTCCTTTAAGCTTTTATCAAGACAAACGTAAAATAATAAATCAAATGAGCACAAACAGTTGAATGAAGCGGAAAACGTTGTGAAAAAAAGAATTTTAACGATTAAATGCAGACGATTTTTGTTTGATTCTCAACAAACATTCATGACACACGTCACTCTGGACGGTCAGTCACGTGACTCCAGAGCCTCCATCACGTCATACACTCACAGTTGCTCTATTATCGTCGAATATTCTCATTTATTTATCATTTCACGGAACAAACACGCACCACTGTAGAGCAATAACCGAGCTATGCAAGGCAGCCACGCAATCATCGCTGAACGAACTCCAGTTTCCTCCCAAACTTTCCTTGAATATCGACGATCAAAATGAAACCGATCATCTGTATTTGCAGTAAATCGTGAAGTGATTGTAAATTGTATTTATTTGACTGTGGATAATGTACCATAAGAATTACCGCTGCGTGTTTTATTTACTTGTGAAGATTTAAAAACTCACCTGATTTTTGGGGAATCATTTAAAAAAAATGCCTTAAATCAGAGACGAGCTGCACATTCTTCGGGAAGTTTCGTGTTATTTTCTCTCGTTGCTGCTGCGACTGTGACGCACTTGTGACGTCATTCTCCACAGAAATGTTGTGATCGTGATCTTTTGAGTCGTGGATCGACACACTCGTGAAATACTGTTTTTTCTTTTTTCTTTTTCTTTGTGTGTGTGACGATGTTTGGAAACTTTATCACTTATTATAAAAAATAAATATTCGAAAAAAAAGAAAAAAAAAGTCGCAAAATCGAGCGTCGTTTAATTTTTTTCAATGTTTATTTTAGCCGAGGGACGATTGTGTGATAAATAGTGTCAACGTGGGAGCTCTTATTTTGAAAAGTCTTTTTCTTTTTTTCTTCACATGTGGGAGTGAAAATGAACTTTAATTTAATTGAAGTTGATTTGATGTCGGATGAAATGCCCTCGGAGTGTTGGAGGGCAGCCAGACACGCAGCATCCCTGCGGACTCACGTCTCTAATTCAATCTGCTGCTTCCTCCTCATAATCTCTCTTTCAACGACTTCTAGAGGCTTTTACTTTTGTTTTTATAGAGTTTTATATCAGACACATGCTCCTCCATCTTAAAAGTTTTATTTAACTTTGTTTTATCATCAAATAAATGTTTTGGATATTTTAGAGACAAACCCCGACAAACACAAATACACATTTTTATTCACCTACGCACACACATCCAAATACACGCATACACACACACACATCTACACACACATCCCTCGACACTTAACAATAATACATTCACAATTCACAATTAGTACACACACTCAGTTTAATGCACAAACTCATCATTTCCATACACACTGAAAACGTATTTAACAAACACACACACACAAGCTTTAATTCTGATTAAATCCTCACATAAACCCAAAGATACATCAAATACACACTTAAAAAATACCTGGCGGAATTACCACGTCTCTTACTCTTGATACAAACACACTCAAAAACATATATATACACATACACACACAGTTTTCTTCAGAAACACACAATATCCACGGATGTAAAAATACACTCGGACACACAACATGCTAAAAGTCACAACGGTTGCACAACTTTGCTCCTCACCGTTTTCAACACAACACACACGCACTAAAACAAACACACAGACCTAAAACCACAAGAACGCACAACTGTACACGTAAATAATGATCTTTATTGTACAAATAAACGTCTTATTTCTCAGAACTTTCATTTTATATGAAAACCAGAGTAAAACATTTTTTTTATTACTACACAACTCCTCAATAACTCCTGACACTGCAAATAAATAAATGATCACAAGTCAATAACCAGCAGAATGTGTTTGCGTCCATGAAAAGTTCTATAGTTTCACATTTTTGCTTCAATTGTTTGTTTTTTTTACAGTCATTTGTGTTTGTTGCTTCTCATGCTAACCATTAGCAATTCACTCCATTACAAATCTTTTTTTCATTTTTACCCTGTAGTTATTATTATTAGTGTTGGTACCAACTAGTCTGGCACATTTTCAGTGACGTTAACAAATTAACTAATTTATTTTCTATTTTTTGTATTAAAAATAATATATATTTATCATTTTTTGAACCAAAGGTCAGTTACGTCGTCGGACCGGAAACTATTTTATCCTTTTATACAATGCTATTGATGCTAACCATTAGCAACCAACACCAGGGGAGTTTTCTCTTAATAACCAACCCTGGTTAGCAGCTGGTTAGCTCACTGGGTAGCAACGACAAAACGACGAGTATGAATCTCTGGACACGTTTATGAATTGACTGAAGTCGAAGGTGCTACTGATGTGTTTGACTAAAGTATAGTCAACAACATCAAACTATTAAAAAATAAACATACATAAATAAAAGATAATTGACTGCTAAGAGTTAGCATCTTTAGCTGCGGCATGATTGCTACTGATATTTAGCTCAAGTGCTTTTCAATATAGTACTCTGTTATAAAGTATTAAGTTAGCATCATTAGCATGAGCGTGGTGAAACGTTTTAGTTAGCTTCATTAGCATTAGCACGATGATACAAATGTTTGTATTTACATCACCAACACAACTTTTCTGATGTGACCAACAAAAGATTAACAAATGCAGCATGGATGTAAAAGTACTTAGTGTTAGCGGTTAGCATCATTAGTAGCAAAACAAAGAATATGGCAGATAAACATCTTAATATCGATTTTCTGAACTAAAGCTTCATTAGCATTAGAACGATGATACAAAGGTTAGCATCATGAGTAGGTTAGTGATTAGAATCATTAGTAACAAAACAAAGAACATGAAGGATGAAGATCTTAATGTAGATTTTCTTGGTCTGAAGAGTTGAAGGTCACGATATACAAATGCTTATGTTACTTTTTTAATATAGTACGCCATTATATAGTATAAAGTTAGCATCATTAGCATTAGCATGGTGATACAAATGTTTTTATTGACATCTCTAGCTCAACTTTTCGAATGTGACCAACAAAAGATAAACAAATGAAGCGTTGATGTAAAAGTACTTAAGTATGTTAACGTTTATCATCATGAGTAGGTTACTTGAGTATGTTAATGTTTAGCATCAATAGTAGGTTAGCGGTTCGCATGATTTGTAGGAAAACAAATAACACGACGGATGAACATCTTAATGTAGATTTTCTTGGCCTGAAGAGTTGAAAGGTTGCGATATACAAATGCTAACTTAACTTTTTAAATATAGAACTCTATTAAAAGTATTCAATTAGCATCATTAGCATTAGTGTGTTGATACTTTTTCACTAACTTAAACTTTTAAAAGCACTCGTGAAAAAAAAGGTTGATAGCAATTAGCTTTATTAGCATTAGCATGATGATACAATTGTTTGTATTGATGTGGCGGATAAACATCTTCATGTAGATTTCCTTGGCCTGAAGAGTTGAAAGGTCGCGATATAAAAATGTTAACGTAACTTTTTAAATATAGAACTCCATTATATAGTATAAAGTTAGCATCATTAGCATTAGCTATACAAATGTGGTGATACAAATGTTTGTATTGACATCTCTAGCTCAACTTTTCGAATGTGACCAACAAAAGATAAACAAATGAAGCGTTGATGTAAAAGTACTTAAGTATGTTAACGTTTATCATCATGAGTAGGTTAGCGATTAGCATGATTTGTAGCAAAAAAAAGGTATATTGTAGGGGGGGTGATATTGTAGGGGGGGTGATATTGTAGGGGTGTCGATATTGTAGGGGGGACGATATTGTAGGGGGGTGATATTGTAGGGGGGGTGATATTGTAGGGGGGACGATATTGTAGGGGGGGTGATATTGTAGGGGGGGTGATATTGTAGGGGTGTCGATATTGTAGGGGGGACGATATTGTAGGGGGGTGATATTGTAGGGGGGGATATTGTAGGGGGGGTGATATTGTAGGGGTGTCGATATTGTAGGGGGGACGATATTGTAGGGGGGTGATATTGTAGGGGGGGTGATATTGTAGGGGGGTGATATTGTAGGGGTGTCGATATTGTAAGGGGGACGATATTGTAGGGGGGGTGATATTGTAGGGGGGGGATATTGTAGGGGGGACGATATTGTAGGGGTGGTGATATTGTAGGGGGGAGGATATTGTAGGGGGGGTGATATTGTAGGGGGGACGATATTGTAGGGGGGGTGATATTGTAGGGGGGGGATATTGTAGGGGGGGTGATATTGTAGGGGGGAGGATATTGTAGGGGGGGTGATATTGTAGGGGGGACGATATTGTAGGGGGGGTGATATTGTAGGGGGGGATATTGTAGGGGGGGTGATATTGTAGGGGGGGGATATTGTAGGGGGGGGATATTGTAGGGGGGGTGATATTGTAGGGGGGACGATATTGTAGGGGGGGTGATATTGTAGGGGGGGGATATTGTAGGGGGGGTGATATTGTAGGGGGGACGATATTGTAGGGGGGGTGATATTGTAGGGGGGGGATATTGTAGGGGGGGTGATATTGTACCTACAGCGGATAAACTACTTCATGTAGATTTTCTTGGTCTGAAGAGTTGAAGGTCACGATATACAAATGCTTACGTAACTTTTTAAATATAGAACTCCATTATATAGTATAAAGTTAGCATAATTAGCATTAGCATGGTGATACAAATGTTTGTATTGACATCTCTAGCTCAACTTTTCGAATGTGACCAACAAAAGATAAACAAATGAAGCGTTGATGTAAAAGTACTTAAGTATGTTAACGTTTATCATCATGAGTAGGTTAGCGATTAGCATCATTAGTAGCAAAACAAAGTACATGGCGGATGAACATTTTCATGTAGATTTCCTTGGCATGAAGAGTTGAAAGGTCGCAATATACAAATGTTAACGTAACTTTTTAAATAAAGTACCCAAATTATAAAGTATAAAGTTAGCATCATTAGCATTAGCATGGTGATACAAATGTTTATATCGACATCTCTAGCTCAACTTTTCGAATGTGACCAACAAAAGATGTTGTTGTAAAAGTACTTAAGTATGTTAACGTTTAGCATCATGAGTAGGTTAGCGATTAGCATAATTAGTAGCAAAACAAAAAAAACATGGCGGAGAAACATCTTCATGTAGATTTTCTTGGCCTGAAAAGTTGAAAGGTCACGATATACAAGTACTATCCTAACTTTTAAAATATAGAACTCTAATAAAAGTATAACATTAGCATCATTAGCATTAGTGTGTTGATACTTTTTAACTAACTTAAACTTTTAAAAGCACTCATGAAATAAAAGGCTGATAGCAGTTAGCTTCATTAGCATTAGCACGATGATACAATTGTTTGTATTGATGTGGCGGATAAACATCTTCATGTAGATTTCCTTGGCCTGAAGAGTTGAAAGGTCGCGATATAAAAATGTTAACGTCACTTTTTAAATATAGAACTCCATTATATAGTATAAAGTTAGCATCATTAGCATTAGCATGGTGATACAAATGTTTGTATTGACATCTCTAGCTCAACTTTTCAAATGTGACCAACAAAAGATAAACAAATGAAGCATTGATGCAAAAGTACTTAAGTATGTTAATGTTTAGCATCATGAGTAGGTTAGCGATTAGCATCATTAGTAGCAAAACAAAGTACATGGCGGATGAACATTTTCATGTAGATTTCCTTGGCATGAAGAGTTGAAAGGTCGCGATATACTAATGTTAACGTCACTTTTTAAATAAAGTACTCCATTATAAAGTATAAAGTTAGCATCATTAGCATTAACATGGTGATACAAACGTTTGTATCGACATCTCTAGCTCAACTTTTCGAATGTGACCAACAAATGATGTTGTTGTAAAAGTACTTAAGTATGTTAACGTTTAGCATCATGAGTAGGTTAGCGATTAGCATAATTAGTAGCAAAACAAAAAAAACATGGCGGAGAAACATCTTCATGTAGATTTTCTTGGCCTGAAAAGTTGAAAGGTCACGATATACAAGTACTAACCTAACTTTTAAAATATAGAACTGTAATAAAAGTATAAAATTAGCATCATTAGCATTAGTGTGTCGATACTTTTTAACTAACTTAAACTTTTAAAAGCACTCATGAAATAAAAGGCTGATAGCAGTTAGCTTCATTAGCATTAGCACGATGATACAATTGTTTGTATTGATGTGGCGGATAAACATCTTCATGTAGATTTCCTTGGCCTGAAGAGTTGAAAGGTCGCGATATAAAAATGTTAACGTAACTTTTTAAATATAGAACTCCATTATATAGTATAAAGTTAGCATCATTAGCATTAGCATGGTGATACAAATGTTTGTATTGACATCTCTAGCTCAACTTTTCGAATGTGACCAACAAAAGATAAACAAATGAAGCGTTGATGTAAAAGTACTTAAGTATGTTAACGTTTATCATCATGAGTAGGTTAGCAATTAGCATGATTTGTAGCAAAAAAAAGGTATATTGTAGGGGGGGGATATTGTAGGGGGGGTGATATTGTAGGGGGGGTGATATTGTAGGGGGGGTGATATTGTAGGGGGGACGATATTGTAGGGGGGTGATATTGTAGGGGGGGTGATATTGTAGGGGGGGTGATATTGTAGGGGGGGTGATATTGTAGGGGGGGATATTGTAGGGGTGTCGATATTGTAAGGGGGACGATATTGTAGGGGGGGTGATATTGTAGGGGGAGGGGATATTGTAGGGGGGACGATATTGTAGGGGGGGTGATATTGTAAGGGGAGGGGATATTGTAGGGGGGACGATATTGTAGGGGGGGTGATATTGTAGGGGGGACGATATTGTAGGGGGGACGATATTGTAGGGGGGGTGATATTGTAGGGGGGACGATATTGTAGGGGGGGTGATATTGTAGGGGGGACGATATTGTAGGGGGGGTGATATTGTAGGGGGGGGGGGGATATTGTAGGGGGGGTGATATTGTACCTACAGCGGATAAACTACTTCATGTAGATTTTCTTGGTCTGAAGAGTTGAAGGTCACGATATACAAATGCTTACGTAACTTTTTAAATATAGAACTCCATTATATAGTATAAAGTTAGCATCATTAGCATTAGCTATACAAATGTGGTGATACAAATGTTTGTATTGACATCTCTAGCTCAACTTTTCGAATGTGACCAACAAAAGATAAACAAATGAAGCGTTGATGTAAAAGTACTTAAGTATGTTAACGTTTATCATCATGAGTAGGTTAGCGATTAGCATAATTTGTAGCAAAAACAAAAAACATGGCGGAGAAACATCTTCATGTAGATTTTCTTGGCCCGAAGAGTTGAAAGGTCGCGATGTACAAATGCTGGCGTCGTGGGTTGGCGCCTCGTTTAAGTCCTGTGTCGGGGCGCACCTGACGCCCACGGGGGGTCCACCGCGCCGCGCGGCGGTTTACGGCGGGTCAAACGCCGCTCGTTCCCCCACAGTCATGTCGCTCATTACGCCCGGGGCGGCGCGAGCGAGCGACAGCGGCAGCATATGGCCGCCGTGCGTGGGAGGTGAAGGACGGACGCGCTGTGTGTTGTGCGCACGAGCCGCAATTAGTGCGAAAAACAAACAAGGGGAAGTTGTGGAAAAGTTTTTTTCCGACGATAGACGAACGTGATCCATTAACACACATTTCTCCTCGGCGTCCCAGTCAAGAGAAATAATGTTCCCGCCACGCCGAGCTGCCTCCTCACGCTCGGTCCCGCTCTGAGGCCCCAGATGGTCCGCCATGGCAAACGTTCCCCCATTAAACTCCTAATAATCATTTCTCCTGTGGAATCGGGGGTTGTGGCAGTGGGTCTGGAGGAGGGTGTGTGTGTGTGCGAGTGTGTGTGTGTGTGTGTGGAGAGAGAAAAGAGATGGGGGGGGGGGGGGTGAGGATGGGGGGGGCGAGTGGAGGGATTTGGTGTTTTAATTAGACAGATTTAAGGAGCTGAAGCAGTGTGTGGGTGCATGTGTGAAGAAATGAAACATATGAGCTCCAGTGTGTGTGTGTGTGCGTGTGTGTGTGTGTGTGTTTGTGTGCGTGTGTGTTTGAAGAGGCCTGACACTGGTGGTCTACGGACCAGGATCTCATTAAGGTGTCAGATTGGGGGATCAGTGACTCTGGCACTCGGCCTGGATCTCTCTCTCTCTCAGGAAGAAGATTGTTGACAAACAAGAAGAAGAAGAAGAAGAGGAAACCTCTTGTTATTGTCTATATCTACCTGGGACTTGAACCCTCAACTCACACAGACCAGTCCACCTGAATCACTCCTGCTCAGGCCTTCATTTGATCCCAAATCCTTCCGTCGACAACAATGGACTCAGACTTAGAGGTTTAAACTTCCTTTTTTTTTGTCTATATACTAAATCTTCCTGTAGTTCTTACAGTTTCTGGCTTTTACAAAGACACTGTTTCTTTTTTGAGATCCAACTTATACATTAATAACATTTTTAGCAGAATTTTCTTTGGTTGAAACTATTTTACGTTTATGTATTTTAAATAAAAAAACTTTATAGAATTCACAAATACCTTCACATAGCGCTAACATGTTCAATAATTACAACATCTTTAATACAAAGCAAAATAAATATGGCAATAATAAATAAAACTGAATATAATTACGTAAAAAACAATGAATAAAACGGAATATATTTGAAAAAATAACTCATTAAAAACATGGTCTTTTTGATTAACTCTTTTGTCGTCGTCAAGTTTTACACAAAAGGTTTGTTTGATTTTGATATTTCTTTCTTTACAATCATTACTAGCTTTATTTGTTTTAAGTTTTTCTATATTTTAGCTCTTCGCTCTTTTTCTGTCTGTGTAGCATGTTAGCATTTAGCTTCTGCTACCCGATATACTTCCTGTATCTGTATCCCTTGTTATCCTTTAAACTTCTTCCACAAATCAACTAAAACTATAAACTTATTTAATCTTTTAATCTTTTTTTTTTAACTGATCAATTCTTCTCATGTCGAGGCTTCAATCCCAGAGGGACGTCACAGACGAGCAGTCTGGAGGTGTTTTTGGACGAAGATGAAGACAACTCAGCTCCAGTCGCTACATTAAAATGAACAAACATTTTTGTCTATAAAAAGAACAGATTACTCTGAAAATAAACCGTCATGAGCCGACATGAGGGTGAGTAGAAAATGAGTGAAGTTTGGGTGATTTTCATTTGTGTGCTCAGAACCAAGTAAAACGTTCAAAACAGGAGTCCGTTCCAGTCGCTTCAACACGCTGTCACTTCCTGTTCCTGGGTCTTAATGCTTCGCTTTGTGGAGAAAGATGTTCAATTGAGAGCGTGTCACGGGTCGTTTATTCGCCGCTTCAAGTCAAACAAAATACAAGCTTTACGATCAATCGGACGCGCTTTCACCCGGCGACTGTACAGGTCAATAGTCGCGGGAGAAAAGGTCTCGAACTGTAGAAACTTCGCTATATTTAAGGCAAATTTTCCCGTCCGGGAGGTCGTTCCCCTATCGCCAAATGGTTCCTTCAAGCTCCTTGTACCACAATCCCCTTTGAAGAGTTCTTCCTAATTTTTTTTCCTTTTCTAATCATTCAAATGTTCTTGGGTGGGGGTTTCCGTCTCCTAGTCCCCCGTCCTGGATGTGTCCCGCTTCGTTCTTTGATCCACGACCCAAGGTGTGAAAAGGCAGACAAACAGACATTTAAATAACCGGTGTCATGTCTCTAATTCTGTTCCAAGCTTGTCTTGAAACAGTGTGAGTCAGTCTGAGTGGAATGTTGATTGTGAATGTGTATTCAAACGTTTAGATCAAGCGACTAATTTATACTTTAAATTTTGATTATCTTTTAGCGTTCATTTAAGAATGGCGTATACGAATAGTGTATAATAATTTTAATCCAACTCAAGGATTTCCCAGGTTCATGAAAACGCTTCAAACTTCTCGTGGACGACGAGACGTCCTCGAGCGCCGGAGAAGCGTCTCCAGGAGGCGCGAGAGCTGAGGTGAGGTCGAGACACGACGCGACATCTGTCGCCGCATCACATCTCGTGCTTTGTCTCTTTGTCTGCGAGTGGGAGGAATGGTGGCGGGTGAGAACGACAGCGACTCCGACATGAAGCATCTCCACCAGCGCTCTCGGAGCAGCTGGGAAGCTGAGGGGGGGGTGTGATCCTCCGACACCCCAGCAACACCCTATTTCAGGGGTCGGGCGTAGACGCCGGCGCTGCTGGGCGAACGAGCCGCGAGTCCCTCGACTGTGAACGTGAGCATCTGTTTGACGCCGGAGTCACGTTTGCTCACTTTCTCCGCCGCGACCTCCGCCTCGTCCCGGGGCGTCCACGGGACGAGGCGCTAAGATATTCCAGGAAGTTTGTCGCTCAAACACATGTGTCGCGCCGGAGCGTGCGACGAAACAAGAGACGCTCTTGTCTCCAGTATTTCCCGGACGCTCCCGGTCAATGGAAGCCGTCAGACGCCGTCAGAACCTGGAGCGCGGTCGCTCGCCGGGAGTGAAATTGAAGGATCTGTAAACAGCGGAATGCTAAACGGCCAACTGTGATCTCCTGACAGCAGACATGTTGAGTGAGAACAGACAGGCTGGAGCGAGGGACGGTCAGCCGCTCACACAGATGGACGGAGGTTAAAATAGAAACGCTTGTTTGTTCCGAGAGTGAGACACGCTGCGTTACGATAGCAACAGGTTCCGCGTCGAGTCGAGCGAGTCGGAGTTTGACGGCGTCGACGCTTGTGAATGTGTTGTTAGCGAAGCTTCACGACTCTTAGCATCATCAGTACTAGCTTCTCCATGGACGAGGGTTCTTAAGACTTATCTCTCCCATCACATGTCTTGTCAATTCACACAAATGCTCACTTTCACCAGGATTGTTTCTAATCTGCTTCTACTTCACATTTTCCTTGTTTTTTTATTTTGTTGCTAATTTTCCTACAGGTTTGGCTCCAATTGTAAGAACTATTTCGGTTCATCTGTTCATGGATGAAAGGATGGATGGATGGATGGATGGATGGATGGATGGATGGATGGATGCATAGATGGATGGATGGATGGAAGGATGGATGGATAGATGGATGGATGGATGGATGGATGGATGGATGGATGGATGGATGGATGGATGGATGGATGGATGGATGGATGGATGGATGGATGGATGGATGGATGGATGGATGGATGGATGGATGGATGGATGGATGGATGGATGGATGGATGGATGGATGGATGGATGGATGGATGGATGGATGGATGGATGGATGGATGAATGGATGGATGGATGGATGGATGGATGGATGGATGATAGATGGATGGAGGGATGGAGGGATGGATGATAGATGGATGGATGATAGATGGATGGATGGATAGATGGATGGATGGATGGATGGATGGATGGATGGATGGATGGATGGATGGATGGATGGATGGATGGATGGATGGATGGATGGATGGATGGATGGATGGATGGATGGATGGATGGACGGATGGATGGATGGATGGATGGATGAATCAACGGACAGAAAGACAGATTTTAACGATTTTGGACGATAAAAAAATTTAAACTATAAAGTTTGATGGTACTTTGTAATACACATAACTATGGGTGTGTCCCAAATTGTGCACTTCTGCACTTACACTTAATATCTTGATTACACAAGTGCATCTCGATGAGCAGTGTGTGAAAATGTAGTGTGCTATGAGCAGTCATACGGTAAGAAGTGTGTGGATCGATGGACACTTTCCACCCTCAACGTCCTCCATCTTAGTGACGTAGATGAAGCTAAACTAAAGCTACGTCACTGACGAGGCGTCTTCGGAGCAGATACTGACATAAATGTCTTGAGAAAACACTAATTTTAACACAAAACAACAGTAGTAACACAATGAAACACAGCTTAATAACTTGTTTCTATTGGAGGAAAGTGTTGTCAAGTGTCGATGATAGTATTTCAACGACTGGTTACAATCAGTGTTAAAAAGTAGTAGAAGAAGAAGCTGTCGAGTCATTTCCTGTTAGTGTGTAGCAGCAGAGTTTGATTTGAGACAGTACTACACTGTAAGTGTGTAGTAGTTTGATTTGAGACAGTACTACACTGTAAGTGTGTAGCAGCAGAGTTTGATTTGGGACAGTACTACACTGTAAGTGTGTAGCAGCAGAGTTTAATTTGAGACAGAACTACACTGTAAGTGTGTAGCAGCAGAGTTTGATTTGAGACAGTACTACACTGTAAGTGTGTAGCAGCAGAGTTTGAGTTCAGACAGTACTACACTGTAAGTGTGTAGCAGCAGAGTTTGAGTTCAGACAGTACTACACTGTAAGTGTGTAGCAGCAGAGGTTGAGTTCAGACAGTACTACACTGTAAGTGTGTAGCAGCAGAGTTTAATTTGAGACAGAACTACACTGTAAGTGTGTAGCAGCAGAGTTTGAGTTCAGACAGTACTACACTGTAAGTGTGTAGCAGCAGAGTTTGAGTTCAGACAGTACTACACTGTAAGTGTGTAGCAGCAGAGTTTGATTTGAGACAGTACTACACTGTAAGTGTGTAGCAGCAGAGTTTGAGTTCAGACAGTACTACACTGTAAGTGTGTAGCAGCAGAGTTTGATTTGAGACAGTACTACACTGTAAGTGTGTAGCAGCAGAGTTTGATTTGAGACAGTACTACACTGTAAGTGTGTAGCAGCAGAGTTTGAGTTCAGACAGTACTACACTGTAAGTGTGTAGCAGCAGAGTTTGATTTGAGACAGTACTACACTGTAAGTGTGTAGCAGCAGAGTTTGATTTGAGACGGTACTAGATAGACTGTCCAAATTTGCACACTGAACAGGTAAGTGCACTTAGAGAAGTGTGCGATTTTGAGAAACAGCACTGATTAAAAGAAAGACAATCTTTGTCAATCTGATCTTTTTCTAAACATCTGTCTGTTCTGTCACTTCCTGGTCTCACGACATGACTTCACCACAATAGAATATATGTATATGTTACGAGGGTCACTGAAGCTTATGCCAGTACTTTAAACTTACGAGTATCAATACATTTCAACATAAATTTGAACCACTATTTATTCTTTAATCCCTGTTTGTCACCTCAAGGATTGTATTGCGTTGGAGTGTCGTTCACTCATCAAGAAGATTTTAAAAAGTTGGGTTGCGTTTTTAGCTGGTGATGTCATCACGAAGGGACGGCTCAAACCGGAATTGGTAAGTAGGACCGAAATGGTACTTAAACCAAAAAGCCGTTTCAGTTGCAGTGGACTAGTTTGGAATCGTCACACCATTGATTAAGTAAAGTAAATGAATACATAATAATTATCAAACAATAAAGTCAGAGCCAAACATCTGGAAATGTTTATTTACAGCACAAATGGAACATGCGTGAGGAAGAAGCATCGACGTGGAAAATACTATCTTAGCAACATAAAGAACAGTAGAAACAGATGGATTGAGGAGGTTGTAATTGTAATTTAACGACATCTTCTACACAAGCACCAACAGTCCATGAGTACAGCAAGAAAGACACTCATTGGGTCGGTTCCCCATTTTTGTCCTGCTGGTAAGTACAAAAATAAAATTCTCCATGTATTTCATCCATAATGGAAACAAATGCAATCTCCATCTTTGACTCCGTGTGTTTGGTCAACAACTGTTGCAGAACATCTTTAAAGTTGGTCTTTATTCTGAAGAAGTGACGACTTTGAAGACGAGAGCTTCGACGTACTCGTTTTAAAACGATCCAGAGCCAGGATTCAAATCGACAAAAAGCTTTTCTGGTCTAGAACATACTTGAATATGACTTTGTCTGGATGTGGATGTTAGGTTTTCACCGTAGACCCAAGCCAGGTTAATGTTGAAGAATTTATGTTGCTTTTATAGTCTTATCACAATAAACATGTAGTCACGTTTGCTGCGGCTCACAACGAGCTGGAAGGAATGATCCCAGTTAGAGTTTTGTTTCTCGGAAAACGACAGTTTGTGCTTTAAGACACACTGACCTCACCAAGATATGCGAGCTGGTCTCCCCGTGCAAGCTGTTTATGCCGCGCTCACTGACTCATACAGAAAAATGTTCTTTCGCTGGCTGCGTCCAGCAACAAACGAACAAACTGTTTCTATTTAAGGGTGTCATGCTCTGAGCTTTCGAATAAAAAGGCAGCAAGAAGCAGAGAACATCGGTGGCTTGGGACGAGCCTTGCTGGTACTGAAAGTGTTGTTATTCTAACACTTGTCTCTGTCTTCATTCCGATCGTCAGTTACCCTGGTCTGCGTGTCCAGAATGTCTTCGGTAGCACCAGAGGACCAGGATGCAGTAGTACAGGATAAAGAAGGAGGTTACGCAGTCAAAAATAAAGCCAGGAACTAGTTTTATCCATTTAGTCTTGAGAACACTTTAAAGAAAACACTTCAGCACTTGACTCACGGACTCAGACCTCGCCGATGTTTCTTGTAGCTTCAGGGCTGACCTTGGTTCACACAGGCAAAGAACACGTTTGTGTATGGCCGGTGTTGCGATGATGTCGTAGGCAGGTTGCAGGTCATGTGTTCGCCGACGCAGATTTGACCATGAACGGGACTAAACAAAAGTCACCGTTGGAGTCTCACTGCTGCACAAGATGGTGGTCGTACCTCTGTCTTGGCTTTCATGGTGTTAGATTTAAACTATTATACACTATACTCCATACTTTAATTATTGCTAAAAGATAATCAAAATATAAAGTATAAATGACTCGCTTCATCTAAGAGGTTAAACGTTTGACTACACATTTACAATCAACATTCCACTCAGACTGACTCACACTGGTTCAAGACAAGCTTGGATCAGAATTAGATACGACACCAGTTATTTAAAAACATCTGTTTATCTGCAAATCACACCTTAAATCGTAGATCAAAGAACGAAGCAAGACACACCCGGGAAAGGGGCGCTAAAAGAGGGAAACCCCCACCTGAGAACATTTGATTAGATTACAAGAAAACAAATCAGGATGTCTCTCTACGGGGGATCGGGACACAGGGAACTTGAAAGAACCATTTGGCCGGAAAGAGACGACCTCCCTGACGGGAAATTTTCCTTAAATATAGCGATGTTTCTACAGATCGGGACCTTTTCTCCCGCGACTATTGACCTGTACAGTCGCCGGGACAAAGTGTGTCCGGTCGCGATCGTAAAGCTTGTATTTTGTTTGACTTGAAGCGGCGAATAAACGACCCGTGACACACTCTGATTGATCATCTTTCTCCACGAAGCGAATCATGAGACCAGGGGCGGATGTGACGGAACGGACTCCGCGTTTTGATTGTTTAAAAAGGCCTTCATCATCCTGCCTATATATCCTTTCAGTGGTCGTCTTCTTCTTCTTCTTCTACTACCACCTACGAGGCTCGGAGGGCAGATAGGACGGTGTCGTGCCAGCGACTCTGGGCCGAGTTCCCATTTAGAAATGAGAGATCACCGCCATTAAACATGTAAGAACATGAAGGAACTTTCTTCGGCTCATCTCGACTAATTATATGGCGCTTTGTGAGGAGTCATTAGGTCCATAATTAACTATCTATTAGTAAGGAGAGAGGATCCATTCATAACTGCGGGACTCGGAGGACGCACTGTTTGTAATGCTGATTGATAAAGCTCCTGATGGCCTGTCCGTCAAGGATGTCGAAGCCTCGACTGACGCTCACCTGAGAGGAATCGAAAAGCGAGTTTTTTACCGTCGACGTTACAGAAGAGACTGTCAGGCGGGTCACCGAGGATCTGGAGAAGATCTTCCTCGTCAGTATTCCGGTCCAGCCCGGCGCCGTCACCAATCTGTCCCCGCACTGCCTTTCAAGCATTTCCTGTGGGACTCGTGGCGAGCGGCCTCGCCGTCTTGACGACGCTCACTTCCCTCGCCGCCGCCGCCGCCGCCGCCGAGGGAAGTGAGCTGTCTGCGGAGGGTGGGATTCTTGGTGCCGGTCCAAAAATGTGTCACTCGGGACACGCATGGCCTGCTGGAGGCAGGAATTCTTGCCGCTAATGGGCCCCGCAGCCGTCGGCACCACCTGGGGATACGAGCGAGGGGATGGATGGATGGGGGAGGAGAGGGAGGAGAGGGAGGCGCAGTGTGTCGCTAACAAACACAAGGATGCTTCGAGATCCATCCACTTCTTTGAATCTGTCTTTCTCTCCGTCCACTCGTCCGTCCATCCATCACCCTCGACATGTGTCTCTCCGTGTAGATGCCCATCAGAGTCGACTGCTCATGCCTTTCCTTTCCACCGTCCATCATCTGTTCGTCTCTCCATCTCGCTCTCCTCTCATCTGTTCGTCTCTCCATCTCGCTCTCCTCTCATCTGTTCGTCTCTCCATCTCGCTCTCCTCTCATCTGTTCGTCTTTCCATCTCGCTCTCCTCTCATCTGTTCGTCTTTCCATCTCGCTCTCCTCTCATCTGTTCGTCTCTCCATCTCGCTCTCCTCTCATCTGTTCGTCTTTCCATCTCGCTCTCCTCTCATCTGTTTGTAGGACAATCGTCCACCCGTCCAAGTTCTCGCACACCTCGCTGTCCTTCACACGTGATTCTGTCCATCTGCCTTACCCTCCACTCTTCTATGTTTCTCTCACTCCATCAGGCTTCGGCTCGGTTTGTCCTTCAGTGTGTCGACCTCCACTCAAGCTTCCATTCTGAAGGTTTGGTAAAAAAACTTTGGTATTTCCAGAAGATGGTAGAACGGTTGAGGTGCAGTAGCATCCTACCTTTTAATGATATTATTTCTTTATTATTTGAGTAATAATTTAATAAAACAGTAGGTATTTGCAAACCTATTCAGAAACATTTATGTCAAATGTTTTACTACTAGGTATATAACCCGATATATACTTTTGCAGTAAAGGATTCTATTGGTACCATGAAATTAATTTAGTGAATATTTAGACTTAGTGTCTTAGTACGATATAAACAAGGCAGAACCGAAGTACTATTGAGAGTAACCAGCAAACAACTCTTTCAATTTGAACAAACACATTTAAAAAAACAACAAGTCCAAACATTGCGATACCATAAATACCACAAATGCTAAACGAGGAAAACAAGAGTCCAAAATTTCAAAATGTCCAAAAAAACCAAAGCGTTCCACGGGAACTGAGGGATAAAAGAAAGGAAACAACGAGGAACCTGGAAACAGAAAATAAAACATGGTGGTCATAACACTCGCTCTGACAGAACAACCTGAAGGCAAAGAAGGAAAACACAAGAAATCCAACAAGAATAATCCACAGGAGGGAACAAATAATTACAAACCATCTACTGTACACTTAATATTTGAAGTTCACAAGTGCG
This sequence comes from Callionymus lyra, assembly GCF_982586985.1. Taxonomy (NCBI): domain Eukaryota; kingdom Metazoa; phylum Chordata; class Actinopteri; order Syngnathiformes; family Callionymidae; genus Callionymus; species Callionymus lyra. The sequence continues at coordinate 22,747,303 of NC_141833.1, forward strand.
TCTACACTGAGCGAAAATGTAGTGCGCAATGCACACTCAATTGGCCAGAAAACTGAGTGTGGATGGACACTTTCCACCCTCAACGGCCGCCATCTTAGTGACGTTGATGAAGCTAAACTGAAGCTACGTCACGTCTTCGGAGCAGATACTGACGTAAATGTCTCGAGAAAACACTCATTTGAACACAAAACAACAATAATAACACAATGAAACACAACTTAATAACTTGTTTCAATTGGAAAAAAGTTCTGTCAAGTGTCGACGATAGTGTTTCAACGATTGGTTATGATCAGTGTTAAAAAGTAGTAGAAGAAGAAGCTGTCGGGTCATTTCCTGTTAGTGTGTAGCTGAAGAAACTAAAACATGGTGGTCAAAACACTCGCTCGGAAAGACCAAGAGAACAAAACAAAACCAAAAGAAAAGTGTAAACGCTTAGTTTGGCATCATTATTGGAAAAAGAATGGATATCGTTCCTCGTGACTTTGACTCCCGAGTCTCTCTTCACACCTAAGATTTTTTAATTGTCAATTTGTTCGCTCGCCGCGTCCATCACACAAACCGAGGCGTCGACAACAAACACACAAACTTTCATTAGAGCCATGAATGGATGAACACAAAGATAAAAGCGAAGGTTGGCTCCGGAACATACGTCTCTTATATACTCGCCGGTATATATGAACTTCCTCGTTCATACGTGTTCATCCGTCTCCATCTGTCCATCCATCAAGTCTATGCATCGCTCGCCCACTTTCTCTCCCCGTGAAATTAAACACTTTATTGTTCGCTGAGCCATAAAAGCCCCGTGAATGTATTTTTTTTAATCCGCCGCAGTAAAAATGGCGAGTTTCCAAAGTCTATTAGACATAAACCGAGTTGTTCGCGCGCAATATGTTCTTTGAACTTGTGGAATTAATGTATTTAGAAGGAAAAGTCAACATTTTCCCCGCCATGAAAGGCAGCTTATAAAAAATGGTGAAGCATAAACAGGCAGGGCAGGTGTTGACGATGCAAATGAAACGGATGACAGATGGCGAGCCTCGCGATTGCTCACTGTGCAGATAATGGATGGAGGTAATCAAATTCCTCTGAGGCTTTGGGACTTTCTTCAGAACTTTCTCATCAATTGCACCATCAAACGACGCCCGTCGTCAAATACGGCGAAAAACACGCCGTTTTTTTGTCCTTAAAAAACGCCAAACTCCAGTTTTTTTGGGACTAAAGTTTGGACTCGCCAGGTGCGTCATCCGTTATTCATCCGATGCAAAGATGTTGTTAAATGCCGATGTTTTCCGTCAGAACAAACCATCGCGTCAACAAAGCCGGCGTGCGGGCGGGGGGGCTTCCTTCATCTTCTGTGATCAACTTTCCCTCGAACCCTCGCTGCTCTCAGATCAGCAAAACAAGTACGTCGAGCGTCGTTTTCCATAATTTCTCTGCGCAAATCGGCCTCATCAGCGTGTGACAGCCGTTTGATTTCATAGGCCTGCACTGAAGGTCAGTTTAATGGTCCATTTGTGCTCGTCTTGCTTCAGTGAAAGCTTCAAAACAAAGCCAGCGACACAATAATAAATGAGCTTTTTTTTTCTTCTTCCCCTCATCCATAAAACACGCCATTAGGGACGTAACTCGTAGCTCATCTTGTTAACCATCGCTTGTTCTCGCCGATCTGCAAACTTGGCGTCTGAGCGAAGACGGAGCGCCGGCGTGTCGGGCCAGACCCGGGATCTGAATCCGAGAAGCGCCTCTCGCTGTCACAACAGTGGAGAGTGGCACATTACTGCCACGACTCCCCTTCACACTCGCGGCTACGCTAACAGCTTCGAGTGTCACACATATGTCTGCGCGGGAAGCGTAGGAGAAAGTATGGCGGCGGCGCCGAGAAGTATTGCCTGAATATCACGAGTCCAAACGTGTCAGGTGATGCTACTTTCTTGCTGGTGGTATCTGGAGAACGTGATAATTGCTGGTGTGAAAATCACACGCAACAATATTGCTCATGAGAGCAGTTACAGTTAAATATCACCACTTCATGTGCTAGCATGTTAGCGTGGGTTTCCTCCCACAGTCTGAAAACATACAGAGTTGGATCAAGAGTTCTTAATTGTTTGTATTTGTGAGTGTGTGAATGGTGTGTCTCCGTGTGTCCTGCCCTGAGTAGCTGGGACAGGCTCCGCCCCCCACTAAGAATGAGTGAACGCAGCTCATATTGTCTTTGATTATTTGGGTTTATTGTACGTTTCGCAGTAGAATTCTCGATCCCTTGAGCTCCTGAACTAAGCAACTGTTGTTTAGCAACAAGACATTGACCAGTTTAACGCTTTAGGTCAGTTTTCACGACAGTTGCAATTACACACTTATAACAGTTAAAGGTCAACTAATGTTAAAACTCGACTCTCCTGTCATGTAGTGAATGTTCTTCAAGACGCAGTAACTTCTCATCATGACCATGTTTTACACTTTATTACTTTATAAAGTTACTCTGAAATCTGAGCGAACAAGAGGTTACGAGAGTCTATTATGATGTAATAATGGCTTCACTCCTCCTCCAGCTGTAATCACTACCCGCTTTGTTTATACAATGAGTCCCTTGGAGGTGGAGACTTCCGGGATTGATGACGCGCAGTGAGAAACCTCCGTGATGGACCAATCACAGCAGAGTGGGTGTGGTTATCGTCAACAAGATTTAATCTCCAGAAGAACAAATTGTTTTCAGTGGGCGGAGCTTAAGATCGTTTTCTGATGTCAATATTTCAATGAAAAGAGAGTTTTGTACAAACACACACTGATGATACAATAGAGTCACACATCACAACAACACACACACTCTGATGATACAATAGAGTCACACATCACAACAACAACACACACACACACTGATGACACAATAGAGTCACACATCACAACAACACACACACTCTGATGATACAATAGAGTCACACATCACAACAACACACACACACTGATGATACAATAGAGTCACACATCACAACAACACACACACACTGATAATACAATAGAGTCACACATCACAACAACACACACACTCTGATGATACAATAGAGTCACACATCACAACAACAACACACACACACACTGATGACACAATAGAGTCACACATCACAACAACACACACACTGATGATACAATAGACTCACACATCACAACAACACACACACACTGATGATACAATAGAGTCACACATCACAACAACACACACACACTGATAATACAATAGAGTCACACATCACAACAACAACACACACACACACTGATGACACAATAGAGTCACACATCACAACAACACACACACTGATGATACAATAGACTCACACATCACAACAACAAACACACACTGATGACACAATAGAGTCACACATCACAACAACAACACACACATATCAACACAACAGTTGAACTAATATAGTTTATTTCATCTTAAACACTATTGTTCTTCACTTCAACACGAGGCAATAGTGAGTCAGAGAAGAATCTCTTCCTGACGCGATGAACAAACTTCAGGCTGTGATCGTGTGTTAAACTAACAACAGGATTATGTTCCGTCAGTACAACTGTCTTTGAAAATACTTTAATCACTTCCGCCTGCAGTGTTTGGACGAACCCGAAAACACATTTTTACGCAAATGTTCACGAAAAAAAAAAACAACAACGTGACGAGATGGAGGAACGAACAACCGAGTCGTCGTTCCAGTTCCAGATAATCTCTCGCATTCCTTCGCCAGCGTGTAAGTAAGTCCACGTGATCCAGATCCCCGGCGAAAAACCGTCAAAAGAAAAACACAAAGCCATGCTAAATTTCTTAATGAATTCCTTTGTCTCCGACTGGCACAGATGAGCCGTGAGAGCGGCACATGTACGGCGGGCGCCACCAGCCCGTCCATGTGATGGCGCCCGTTCACGGCTGACGGCGCCGGCGCTGTCCTCGGGCGGCGGCTGCCAAGCTGCCAGTCTGCGCCGTCACACCTTGCTGCCTTTAAAGATTGCCCTGCAGAGACGAGGAGGGGGTTTACGGAGGTGCCTCGCCATTTTTTTTTTTAACAACGCACACCACGTCTGGCGAGAGTTTTTTTTTAACGACTCAGGAACCCGGTGCCAAGAACTGCCCACCAGAGAGATGGAGGACGCCAGGAGGAGGCGTGGAGATCAGTCGACATACATATAAACACACCGAGAGTCAAGTCCCTCGCACTGGCACCGGATCTGTGTGTGTGTGAGTGTGTGTGTGTGTGTGTGCCCACTAACCAGGATGTCAAATCCATTCATCAAGCTTTCTTATGCCACGTGAAATAGAAAGTGTGTGTGTGCATATAAGACCCTCTCACACACACACACACGCTGGTATAATCCACACGAATGGACGGCAGAATGTAAATGAGCTGGTTATTACACGGCGACGTTCATCACGCCGAGCTGGAAAGACTTCAATGGCCCTGATGAATATGCATGCAAATTTGTTAATTAACTTAATTATTCTGCCGAAAATTCATTTGTCTTCCCAAGGACGTTTGTGCGATGATTTTAACATGTTTCCACGATTAGTCATGCGACGCCACTCAGGCTCACCTTTGCTTGGAGGCGCCGGGGAAGTCGTGTCGGGGGGGGCGGAGCCTGGAGGCAGGTAGGTGGGTCAGGTAGGGAGCCAGCTGGCAGGTCCAGAAGAACTTGACTTGACAATAATCTTGGTGGTTCTTGAAGGAGTCGGTGGATCATCAAACACAGAGATGGTTCTTTTGGTGACGAATCAGAACAAATTGAGTCGAATAAAAGAATAAAAAGTACTTTCACAGTCAGACTCACTTATTGGTTCAGATATTTTAATAAATACACACTTTGTTCGACACGTGAGTGAACGACTGTAGGATCCATAATAAAAATATATAAAAAGTATAAATATATATATATATATATTAAACTTAAGATACTTATATAATATACAATATATCGTAAGTATTCTTTGGAAATCTAAAAGAAAGAAAAATTAAAGGCTCAACTTAAAATAATAACAATTAAAAACAAAAGAGTGAATGAAAAAATAATAATAATAATTGTAATCAAACTCTTTTTACTGAGTTTATACTTCATTTCCATGTTTTTCACACAAAAAAAGGGGTAAAAAAAAAAAAGATACATAATTCTCAATAAAAAGTCATGATTAAAGTTAAGGTTATTTGTAAAGATTTGTCTAGACCAGGGTCACAAAACGCTTTAAACAATACACAGTTGAAATATATACTTTAAAAGATCAATATAACACTGAGACAAACACAAGAGTCTCAGAGAATCAAGAAAAATCTCAAATAAAAGTGTATTGAGATGTTTCTTGAAGGAGTCAGTAGATCATCAAACACAGATGTTTCTTGAAGGAGTCAGTAGATCATCAAACACAGATGTTTCTTGAAGGAGTCAGTAGATCATCAAACACAGATGTTTCTTGAAGGAGTCAGTAGATCATCAAACACAGATGTTTCTTGAAGGAGTCAGTAGATCATCAAACACAGATGTTTCTTGAAGGAGTCAGTAGATCATCAAACACAGAGATGGTTCCAAAGCTTAGGAGCAACAGTCTGGAAGGATTTCTCTCCTCTGGTCCAGAAGTTCAGGAACCATCAGTAGATTCTGATCCACAGACCTCAGAGCCCGAGCTGGGGTGTAAGTCTGGATCAGATCACTGTTGGAAGGTCTGACCATGAATAGATCTGAAAGTAAGAACCAGAATTTTAAAATGATCCTGAAAGAAACTGGCAGCCAGTGAAGAGTTTGAAGGAGAAATGTGAGTTCTTCTACTAGAGCGGCTCAGAATTCTCGCTGCAGAGTTTTGTATGAACTGCAGGCGAGAAGATCCTTCTGGTTTAGACATGAAATAAACTGTCTGAACGACACAAACACATGGATTATAAGATCCAGAGAGTGAAGGACAATCCACTCTATGTTTTGTGTATTTACTTTATTTTGATGTGTGATTAAGAAAACAACTAAAATAATATGTTTCAAAAAGGAACATTTTTCACAATCATCACTTATTTTTCTGCAAGTTCGATGTAGTTGTATTTTATTTTGATACATTTCAAATACCTTTTTGATATTAACCGTCAGTCGCTACACTAAAATGAAAAAAACATGTTTGTCTATAACTGTAAAATAAAACAGATTTTTTTAAATAACACAACATGAATGAGACAAAAGTCGAGACAGAGAAACAGAAAATCCGTACGTTTCAGATTTTAACGAATGGGAGAAAATCTGAATTATTAACTATTTCTCTGCTGCAAAAAGCTCGAACTCATTCACACGAGGCGCCATAATCTTTACGCCGGCAAGGTTGCGGGAAAAACAAAACAGAATTGTCTTAAACAGGAAGTACATTCTTGATCTAAATAATCTCAGTATCAACATCAATAATCTCTGTTGATTATCTTTCATTTATTTTGAATCCACTTATGTAGTAAAATCTGGCTTTTTTTTGTTCATTATCATGAACATTTAAGTTGGTATTCACTCAGTTGCACATGTCGAGTGAAGGCTCAGGTCTGGTGTCATGTTATGCTAACAGTTTTATACATTTGCAGTTGTTTTTATGTTTAATTCATGTGCATTCTAGCTTTAGTCCACACGGGGCGCTGTTCAGTCAGTTTGGATGATTTTAAGTGTCTTTTTGGACGAAGATGAAGACGAAGACAACTGAGCTCCAGTTGCTACATTAAAATGAACAAACATGTTTGTCTATAACTCTAAAATAGAACAGAAAAAATCCCAAGAACGTGAATTTGCTCTTGGATCAGAGCCAAGTGAGGCACAGCTCCCTCGTGCCTCTCATGTCTTTCTGCCTTTTTTTCACCAAGAAATAGAAAAAATCTGAAACGTTTTACTCAAAATATATTAAAAAAAAAGTTGAATTATAATGAATATACATAATTTAAAACAGATTAATGTGAAATATATTGATTTATTTTATTGTTATTTCAAAGTTTGTTCAGTTTTTCCATGACTGGACACTTTTGATGGTTTATTGATATTGAACGACAAACATTAAATTGTCTGAATATCGGTTTTGATCCATTTTCTACTTGAAACCGTGTGTGTGACGCCGTCGAACCAAAACCAGCCCATCTAGTGACTAATTGTGTGTCGATAAGTTTTCATGTCGATTTGACGAAAGTGTTTACGTGGAAATCAACAATTAAACTGCAATAAAACTTGCAATAAAAGAAAAAAATGATGAGCAAGATTTAACAATGAAAAGACAATAACAACATTTTGTGCATTAGATTTTGTCTTCTTGAGTTTGACTCTCCTGGACTCGAGATCATTTTCATGTCTAAACAAGAAGGATCTTCTCGCCTGACGTTCATACAAAACTCTGCAGCCAGAATTCTGAGCCGCTCTAGTAGAAGAACTCACATTTCTCCTTCAAACTCTTCACTGGCTGCTTGTCTCTGTGTTATCTTGACCTTTTAAAGTATATATTTTATTGAGTATTGTTTTGATTGTTTAAGCGCTTTGTGACCCTGGTCTAGAAAAGACTCTACAAATATAAATGACTTACTTACTTACTTGTTCTTCTGGTAAATAAAGAAGAAAGACGTTAAGATAAACTAGACAATTCCGCGATAGTTTTGCTGTTCGCTTCACCCCGTTACGAAAAAACAATGAACGCTACAAAATAGTCAAATCAGACGTTGATAATTTGGACTTTTATCTACTTTAAAAAGAGGAAGTGGAATGGTTTCTACGTGAACGTATTCCAGAGCAGGAGATGTTTAAAAAAAACATCGCAGATTTGCGACCATTCATTCCTTATGGGAATTTTATCGCAGTTTTTCGCAACTTATGTCGCAAAAAAAATCCTATTCTGGTGAGAAAAATAATATCAGTGCGAGTCCGATCGAGCCGCACGTCATGGTTTATTTTTTGTTTGTATTTGCTCGACGGTGCGGGTCGTGAAAAGTGTCAAAAACGGATGGATGATGAATAGCAAGAAGAGCTACAGCTAATAAAAGCTAAAGTTGCTCCTGGAAGTGTCGGGTATATAAAAAAAAAGGTTGATTTAGCTCCAGAGAAACGTGTTAAAGTCCATAAATCACAGGATTCCTCGACAGAATCCAAACGACATTATTCACTCGCTCCGTCACTCGCGTCGACAACATCTATGTTTGCTTTAATAATAATAATAAATCAGAGGATCCACCAAAAGGGCCGATAACCACCGACGCACTCCATCAAGTCCACGCCGCCGCGAGACTTTTACGGGTCGCAGCGACCCACACGTGCCGGATCACATATGGTCCAGGTGATCATCGTTCAGGGTACGAGGAGGCGAGGAGGACGAGGCGCCCCCGGAGGAGAGGGGGAGCGGCGAGGAAGGGCCAGGGAGGGCGAAGTGGCTCCGGCTCGGCAAGAAAACAACAACAGCTGTTTAGCTGGTGGCTAAAGACAGGAGTGAACAACAACATCGTTTGCTGAGGAAAATGATCTGGGGAAAGAGATTACACTGAAGGAAAGAAACGAGGGGGCTTTGATTGTCGTTTTTGATGCAAGTCTTCAGGCGGGAGATTCTGTTTTGCTCTATAATCTCGTATAAATTCACACATATAATAGAGATAAAATAGATTGACGACGCTTGGAAAGATGTTTTATTGTGATTACCCGCCGAGAGTCGAGAACTTTTACACCAAATCATTTTAATCTATGCGACTGCGTGTTTCATATTAATATGTTTATCTCAGTGACACACACCAGAGTCTGTTCACGGACGTGTCGTCGCACCAGCGACTGCTCCGTCCTTGACTCGCGTCTGATCATCCGAGCGTGTTGTATGGTTTAGTTAATTAAGCTTAATCTACCCCCGGAGATCCCAGCGTCGCTCCAGTGGAACCAGCTCTGTTCTGGGCCCTCCACCCTCGACCCGACCAGTATATATTATATATATATATGTATATATATATATATACATATATATATATATATATATATATATATATATACTATATATATATATATATATATATATATATCATATATAGTGATAGTGTAGTAACAAGTATATATGTGTAGTATTGTCCAGTACTTGACTCTGGTGTTGTGATAGTGTAGTAACAAGTATATATGTGTAGTATTGTCCAGTACTTGACTCTGGTGTTGTGATAGTGTAGTAACAAGTATATATGTGTAGTATTGTCCAGTACTTGACTCTGGTGTTGTGATAGTGTAGTAACAAGTATATATGTGTAGTATTGTCCAGTACTTGACTCTAGTGTTGTGATAGCGTAGTAACAAGTATATCTGTGTAGTATTGTCCAGTACTTGACTCTGGTGTTGTGATAGTGTAGTAACAAGTATATATGTGTAGTATTGTCCAGTACTTGACTCTGGTGTTGTGATAGTGTAGTAACAAGTATATATGTGTAGTATTGTCCAGTACTTGACTCTGGTGTTGTGATAGTGTAGTAACAAGTATATATGTGTAGTATTGTCCAGTACTTGACTCTGGTGTTGTGATAGTGTAGTAACAAGGATATATGTGTAGTATTGTCCAGTACTTGACTCTGGTGTTGTGATAGTGTAGTAACAAGTATATATGTGTAGTATTGTCCAGTACTTGACTCTGGTGTTGTGATAGTGTAGTAACAAGTATATATGTGTAGTATTGTCCAGTACTTGACTGGTGTTGTGATAGTGTAGTAACAAGTATATATGTGTAGTATTGTCCAGTACTTGACTCTGGTGTTGTGATAGTGTAGTAACAAGGATATATGTGTAGTATTGTCCAGTACTTGACTCTGGTGTTGTGATAGTGTAGTAACAAGTATATATGTGTAGTATTGTCCAGTACTTGACTCTGGTGTTGTGATAGTGTAGTAACAAGTATATATGTGTAGTATTGTCCAGTACTTGACTGGTGTTGTGATAGTGTAGTAACAAGTATATATGTGTAGTATTGTCCAGTACTTGACTCTGGTGTTGTGATAGTGTAGTAACAAGTATATATGTGTAGTATTGTCCAGTACTTGACTCTGGTGTTGTGATAGTGTAGTAACAAGTATATATGTGTAGTATTGTCCAGTACTTGACTGGTGTTGTGATAGTGTAGTAACAAGTATGTATGTGTAGCATGTGTATATATATATATATATATATATATACCACTCCGTCCTTCCATCCTCGCCTTTCAAAGCGAACTAGAGTTTTCTCTCCTCACATCTGCTGTTTATCGTCCTGAACCAAAGTTCTTTTAGCTGATGTTGTGTGTTTAGTTCAGGCTCCACGTACCAAACTGTAGATTCCAAGGTTGCCTTGACGACTCAACCCAGTCGACTAAGACAAATTTGCACTTTGTTAACAATTTTTTTTCTGTTGCATATATATATATATATATATATATATATATATATATATATATATATATATATACAGTGGGGCAAAAAAGTATTTATTCAGCCACCGATTGTGCAAGTTCTCCCACTTAAAATAATGACAGAGTCTGTAACTTTCATCACAGGTTCACTTCAACTGTGAGACAGAATGTGAAAAATCCAGGAATCCACATTGTAGGATTTTTAAAGAATTTATTTGTAAATGATGGTGGAAAATAAGTATTTGGTCACTTCAAACAAGGAAGATCTCTGGCTCTCACAGACCTGTAACTTCTTCTTTAAGAAGCTCTTCTGTCCTCCACTCCTTACCTGTATTAATGGCACCTGTTTGAAGTGGTTATCTGTATCAAAGACACCTGTCCTCAGCCTCAAACAGTCACACTGCAAACTCCACTATGACCAAAGAGCTGTGGAAGGACACCAGGAAAAGAAGTGTAGACCTGCACCAGACTGGGAAGAGTGAGTCTACAATAGGCAAGCAGCTCTGTGTGGAAAAATCAACTGGGAGCAATTATCAGAAAATGGAAGACATACAAGACCACTGATCATCTCCCTCGATCTGGGGCTCCACGCAAGATCTCATCCCGTGGGGTCAAAATGATCATGAGAACGGTGAGCAAAAATCCCAGAACCACACGGGGGGACCTGGTGAAGGACCTGCAGAGAGCTGGGACCAAAGTAACAAAGGTTACCATCAGTAACTACAACGACAGGGAATCAAATCCTGCAGACGTGTCCCCCTGCTTAAGCCAGTGCATGTCCAGGTCTGAAGTCTGCCAGAGGACACATGGATGATACAGCAGAGGATTGGGAGAATGTCATGTGGTCAGATGAAACCAAAGTAGAACTTTTTGGTATAAACTCAACTGGTCGTGTTTGGAGGATGAAGAATACTGAGTTGCATCCCAAGAACACCAGACCTACTGTGAAGCATGGGGTGGAAACATCATGCTTTGGGGCTGTTTTTCTGCTAAGGGGACAAGACGACTGATCCGTGTTCAGGAAAGAATGAATGGGGCCATGTATCGTGAGAACCTCCTTCCATCAGTGAGAGCTTTGAAGATGAAACGTGGGTCTTCCAGCATGACAATGATCCCAAACACATCGCCCGGGCAACGAAGGAGTGGCTCCGTAAGAAGCATTTGAAAGTCCTGGAGTGGCCTAGCCAGTCTCCAGACCTCAACCCCATAGAAAATCTGTGGAGGGAGTTGAAAGTCTGTGTTGCTCGGCGACAAAACATCACTGCTCTCGAGAAGATCTGCATGGAGGAATGGACCAAAATACCAGCTACTGTGTGTGCAAACCTGGTAAAGACCTATAGTATCGTTTGACCTGTTATTGCCAACAAAGGTTAAATTACAAAGTATTGAGTTGAATTTTTGTTATTGACCAAATACTTATTTTCCACCATAATTTACAAATAAATTATTTTATAATTTCTAAAAGTCTAAAGTCCATTTTTTTTTTTTTTATCTTACATCCCTAAAATCTCTGATGAGAATTGTTTTGTTATCATATTATTATTGTTATTATTGTCATCTTCACACTCACACACAATATTGTTGTTTTTTTTACAATCAAAACATTCATCTATTATATTTTCTCCCACCATTTACCTCAGTCTCAGTACATATGGTGTTAGTGATTGAATTTTAATAAACGTATCATGTAGCTGCAGAATTAAATTGAGTTTTTTAAATCATTTTTAAACGTTTATTTAAATACATTGTGTGCCTTGAGTTCGATCGAGAGCAGCTTCTAAAGATGACGTCAGATTGACAGCGACGTCAGAAGGTCCAGCGTTGATGTTAATAACATCCATCAGGAAACACAGTAACGATCTGGTGTCACAGCAGCTCACAGATGGTGAGCCGGAGGGAATAGAAGCTGATATAACGTTACACTCCGAGGCCCCGAAGATCAGCAAATGCACTAAATTGTGGTTTAAAAAAAAAAAAAAAAACCTCATTAAGGAAACACTGTTAAAAAAACAGATTTCACACCAAGACGTGTCGATGTTTTCCTGTCAGAAGAAGAAGAAGAAGAAGAAGAAGGTTTGATCCTTCGCACCAGAAACGTGGATACGATGTAAAGATATATTTATATAAACATATGTTCACTATTTCTTCTTCAAAACCTGTCGAACTCAAGCCTGGAAATCTTAATAAACTAAATAAATATTCTTAATATTCATGTTTTCTCAAAGAGATGTCATGATGAGAAAACAACAAGAATTGTATTATTATTATCATTATTGTATAATTATTATTAAAGGATTAAAACAAATGTTGACCACAGAATGATTATATGACTATCTTATATTTCTTATCTAAAAAATCAAAATATGTATCTTTTTTCCGTACATTCTTGTTTGTTGTCATTTATTCTCATCTCTGATGTATTTTTCTTCTTTTTTTTCAAATAATAATTCATTATTAATATCTATCTTTTCCATGTTTATCCTCCTTGTTGCTATTTTTTTGGTTTTTGTTAACAATTTTTTTTTCTTTCATTTGGCAATTTCTCCCTTTTTTCTACAAAAATACACCTTTATCTTATGTTAGTTTTCAAATATTTTCTTGAGAATTTATCGACAGTTAAAACCTTTATATGACCTTGTTGAAGGGACTCATGTCACAACATGATCTGTATCTTATAATCCATGTGTTTGTGTCGTTAACACTATTGTAACAGTTTGTTTTCATGTCTAAACCAGAAGGATCTTCTCGCCTGCAGTTCATACAAAACTCTGCAGCCAGAATTCTGAGCCGCTCTAGTAGAAGAACTCACATTTCTCCTTCAAACTCTTCACTGGCTGCCAGTTTCTTTCAGGATCATTTTAAAATTCTGGTTCTAACTTTCACATCTATTCATGGTCAGACCTTCCATCAGTGATCTGATCCAGACTTACACCCCAGCTCGGGCTCTGAGGTCTGTGGATCAGAATCTACTCATGGTTCCTGAACTTCTGGACCAGAGGAGAGAAATCCTTCCAGACTGTTGCTCCGATATATACAGAGAGAGAGAGAGAAAGAGAGAGAGAGAGAGAGAGAGGAAGGGAGAGACAGAGAGAGAGAGAAAGAGAGAGAGAGAGCTACAGAGAAAGAGAGAGAGAGAGAGCTACAGAAAGAGAGAGAGAGAGGGGGAGAGAGAGAGGGATGGATGGAAGAATAGATGGATGGATGGATGGATGGATGGATGGATGGATGGATGGATGGATGGATGGATGGATGGATGGATGGATGGATGGATGGATGGATGGATGGATGGATGGATGGATGGATGGATGGATGGATGGATGGAAGGAAGGAAGGATGGATGGATGGATGGATGGATGGATGGATGGATGGATGGATGGATGGATGGATGGATGGATGGATGGATGGATGGATGGATGGATGGATGGATGGATGGATGGATGGATGGATGGATGGATGGATGGATGGATGGATGGATGGATGGATGGATGGATGGATGGATGGATGGATGGATGGATGGATGGATGGATGGATGGATGGATGGATGGATGGATGGATGGATGGATGGATGGATGGATGGATGGATGGATGGATGGATGGATGGATGGATGGATGGATAGATGGATGGATGGATGGATGGATGGTTGGTTGGATCTTAAACTCAATCAGTCACGTGTCGAACAAAGTGTGTATTTACTAAAATATCTGACACAATAAGTGAGTCTGACTGTGAAAGTACTTTTTATTCTGATCGTCTCTGAGTCTGATCGAAACATTCACCAAAGAAACGTCTCTATTTCAAGATCACTTTAATGTCGTTTTATGTTCCTTATCTTATCTTAAACACTGACTTCTTCAGCCGATCAACATGAATCTACGTGATTTGATTGGACCTCGTCAGATGATTGACAGGCTCGATTCAAGTTTCACGGGGAGCTACTGAGCGAAGTCGTCTCCGCTGGACACGGACGTGAAGGTCAGTCGGGTCTGCCTCGCGGGGGACGCCGGCCCCCCTCTCCCGCTCCAGCTCCGGGTCACCCTCTTCAGGTGGTTCCTGAACTTCACGCCCACCAGGACGTAGAAGACGGGGTTGAGGCAGCAGTGCGAGTACGCCAGGATCCTGCTGTAGTAGAAGGCGTAGTCCAGAGCCTGTTTGTACCGACACCTGCTTTCCAGGGTCTCCCCCTCCCTCAACCCCGGGGGCGTCTCCAGGGACATCAGGAATATGACCACGTTGAAGGGACCCCAGCCCAGGAAGAAGACCACCAGCAGGCTGAAGATGAGCTTCACCGTCTTGTTGTTGCGTCTGTGCCGCGACGTCCTCAGGAGGCGACACGTGATCTGAGAGTAGCAGACGACGAAGACCAGCGCCGTCAGGAGGAAGAGCAGGTTCTGCTGGTAGATCTCCAAACGCCTCCAGAACTTGCTCTTGCTCTCGCAGCTGTTCCCCTCCAGGACGGTGGCGGCGAAGAGGGACGGCGAGGACGCCGCGACGCTCAGCGTCCAGATGAGCAGAGACACCAGGAGGCTGTGGGCCCCGGCGGCCGACACCAGCGGGGACAGGGGCCTCATCACGCCCAGGAACCTCTGGGCCGTCATGAACATGAGCAGCGCGCCGCTGCTGTTGTAGCCCACGTTGAAGACGAAGACCACGATCTTGCAGGCGGCCTCGCCCAGAGTCCAGCCGTACATGTGGTAGTAGGTCCAGAAGGGCAGGCCGGCCGTGAAGAGCAGGTCCGACACGGCCAGGTTCAGGATCAGGGCGTTGGTGAGCGAGCGCAGGTTCTCGTACTTGGCCAGGATGACCACGACCAGGTTGTTGCCCAGCAGGCTCAGGACGATGACCAGGCAGAAGAGGACCGGGGTCACGCTGGACCGGACCTCGCTGAGCTCGGTGTGGTTGCAGAACCCGACGTGACCCGTGTAGTCCTCGTAGTACTCGTCGTACATCCAGGTGGTGGAGGACGGATCTGTGGCGTTCATTTCTGCTCCAGAGTAACAATCAATGATTGCATCATGATTGCATGTACAAGTCCATCAGTTCCAGTAGAAAATTGAATTTATTAGAATTTATTAAGCATTTGATTACTTTTTGAATACAATAAATGTGTCCATCAGAGAATATATGATGAATTTATTTATTTCTTTGTAAAAGGTAAACATTTTTAAATTATAAATATATATATATATATATTTTTTTAAATTAATTAATTAATTTTTACACATAAAGTTGGATTTTCTAATTCCAATAATTCGAAAATACATTTTTCTAAAAACCTTAATTTTTTTATTTATAATTTAAAAAACTTTACCTTTTTAATATCTAAATTAATTAATTAATTCATCATATATTTTCTCAGGGAGACGTACATTTATTGAATTTAAAAATTAATTAAATGCCTTAAAAACCAACATTTCAATAAAAAAAAAGTTTGAACAATTGAAACATTCAATGAATTATAATAAATTCAATATTCTACTGAAACTGATCGACTTCTATAGGTTAGACTTTATTGATCCCTCAGGAGGTCTTTGGGAAATTGTTATAATTATTATTTTTTCATTTATAGTCTTTTAAATTGAATATAAAAATGTTTATGTACATCTTGTTCTTTTACATCGTCATGTGATCGTCTACGTGTCGCACGATTGGCTAAAAGTTTGATCAAGTCGCTCGGTGCTCGTTTGATGTTGTCTGCTGTAACTATTATACCGACGTTTTTATACTGAATTTAAAATACAATAAATTGAATAATATTTAATTTACAACATTTTGTCAATTATCGGAATTAGAAAATCAAACTCTGTGTGTAAAGAAAAATGAATTCATACAATTGTTTTAATTCACTTATTAAAACATATATATGTATTAATATAGAAATTATTTATTATTATTATTAAGTTAAATAATAATTCAAAAATAAGTTACAATTCAAAGCATTTCAATATGAAATGTTAAATTCAATATTCGAGTGTCACTGATTCACTTCCATTCTAACAGCCACATAATTAATATTATTATATTGTCTATAATTAACTAAATATTTTTGTAACAGATTTTATTTGTATTTTTTTATATATTTTTTTGCAAACAACCAACAACGTTTTGCTTCAGTTCAGCAGATCATTGTTTAATAATGATGTCTATATTCAGCTCCCTCTGGTTAAATGTGTGCAAATAAAAGAAAACCAAAACAAACATTATGCTTTGATTATAAATGAAAGAAAATATTTGACTGTACCTGACGACTCGACGTTTCCTCTTCTCTGCGCAACAAGATCCTGGAGCAGAGGCTGCAGCAGGATCTGTTGTTTCAGTATCAGCCGCACTCAGGTGAACTGAGAGTTTCAGGTCTTTGTGAAAGTGAGGTATTTACTGTCAAATACCCCTTCAAGTTCCCTTTTACAAGTAGTCTTAGACACACATGTGACTCACTAACTACTGGCTTCATGTACATTAATATGTTGTTGACGTGAGTCAGAAAACTTTCATGTTAAAACAAACAGGATTGTTTTTTTGTGGTGTTGTGGAAACACACTTTTATTTATTCATGAGAACAAAAATTCAATAAAACAAGAAATAAGTGACTCATAAAATAAAGTGGAAAGTAAATTTGACAACATTTAATATTGCACATGAAGTTACAAGAATGACATAAACTAAGTATGTTGAAATCTTAAGTGAGAAAAGAGAAAGAGTAGTGAAAGAATTTAGAATAAACTGATGAAGAAACCGTTTTTCAATCAGTTTGAATGTTAATTCAAAACATGAACCACATTTTAATACACACATAACTTATTATTCCCACATTGTGGAAATGTAAGTTGTCACAGCAGTTTATGAAAAATAAACAACATTAACGCAAATTATATTAAGACATACGTAAGTACACAGTAAATTAATAAAATAAAAAACAAAAAATCGTTAATAATAATTATAATAAAGAACATAAATAATAAAATACATTATTTAATTATAATTTAATAGTTGCATCTTTATTTCATCAATATTTCTCATTAAATCATCGTTTTATTCAAACAAAAAAATCTTCGTCTTGTTATTTTAAACACATTCCTGCTGTGTTTACTTTGCCAGAGTTCCTCAACCGAACTATGTCGTTGATGACGTCTGATAGGTCAGTTCCACCGTCAATCAAGCGGAAGTCCCACCCACCCAGCCTAGCATGCTACTGCTAACCAGGTTTTTATAAAACGTCAGTGTGTGAAGATTTAAACGTCAAGTTCGTTTTATATTCGTGTTTCTTTTTACTAGTTTCTTCTTCTTGTCTCCCGGCAGGCTGTCGTGCTTCGTTTCGCTGTTCGAGACGAGAAGTGACGGAGTCCGAGCAGGTGTTTGTCCGAATATTAGCACATATGTGTTGTTGTTGTTGTTGTTGTTGACTTTCACTTTAACGTTTGTGTGTTTTTTTGTCTATCAAGTTCACACTTAAACGTGTCTCTGCTCACGTTGTGAACATGTTCCTTTTTTGAACGTTCGCTTCGTCAACAGCTGATCGAGCACATTTTCATAAACCTGTGTTTACATGTTGTGTTGAAGTTGTGACAACTTTGTGTCTCCGTCGTTGTTTTGTTTACCTCCGTGACGTCATCGAGACGAAGCGAGCATTAGACGAGTCGAGTTTTTTTGTTTATGTTGTTATGTTGTTATGTTATCTTACAGTGACAGTGTTGTGTCCTCAGGTGTGTGTCCTGCTCCACCATGGCTTCACTGGGAGATAATCAGCTCCAGAGGATCATACGAGATCTTCACGGTAATCTCCACACTTCTTCACGATGCCTTCAGGAACAATCGTCCCCCAAATGTAAAGCCGAACCTGTCGCTCATAACGAGAAGATAAATCCTTGACCCGCAGTGGTCAGTACCTGCGACGGTTCCTCCGACTCCAGAGCGGAAGAAAGGCCTTCACAAGTGGTTCTTTCAGATCCTGGTCCAGTGAAGAAGTGAAAGAAAATGTGGTTTCAAGCGGAAATGTTTTAGTTTATTGAGGACAAAGGTTAAAAAACAAAGTGTCTCAGACTTTCAAAATAATCTTCCGATGTTTGTAGACGCTGTGCTGGAGCTGAGCAGAGAACACGCCGAGTCGGGCGAACCCATCACCGACGACTGCCCGAGCCTCCACAAGTTCTTCTACAAACTGGAATACCTGCTGCAGGTAAACCTTTAGACGCACACCTGGACACCAGCTCGCTTTGTTATCAACCTCTATCCAAGAGATACGTTTTCAAAATAAACTTATATCGCAAGGGAGTTGGTTTTGACAATTACCTTAATCCTAACCTTGATAAGTTAAGAAACTACGCAGATATGAAGTTTTTTCTGGATCAAACCTGCCAGAGAAGAAGACAGTAGGAGTTGTTGTGTTTGACAAGATACTTGTGTTGTGATGTCGAGGTTTGTGTTGGAAAAACTTTGTTTTGAAATAAGGGAAGTGACTCCAGGTTGGGTTTCAGTACCTTTATTTATTCCATGTTTATGTATAAATGAAGCTTCAATGATGAAGCAAATTAAGTTGTGTATATGTAAGTTGTGTACTTTCATTTTTATCTTATCATATTCACGTTTTCAACCAGTTGTTGTTTTTGCTTTTTCATGTTATTTTCGGTTTGTATTTTGTTTACCCTTCCCTCAAGTATTACACAATATAGTTCATCATGTTTTTAGTGATATTTATGTTATGATTTCAGAAACTTTCATTGTCAAAGTTAACACACCACAGTGTTTTGTCAAGTACACTACAATTCTACACATATATACTTGTTACTACACTATCACAAAACCAGAGTCAAGTACTGGACAATACTACACATATATACTTGTTACTACACTATCACAACACCAGAGTCAAGTACTGGACAATACTACACATATATACTTGTTACTACACTATCACAACACCAGAGTAAAGTACTGGACAATACTACACATATATACTTGTTACTACACTATCACAACACCAGAGTAAAGTACTGGACAATACTACACATATATACTTGTTACTACACTATCACAACACCAGAGTCAAGTACTGGACAATACTACACATATATACTTGTTACTACACTATCACAACACCAGAGTCAAGTACTGGACAATACTACACATATATACTTGTTACTACACTATCACAACACCAGAGTCAAGTACTGGACAATACTACACATATATACTTGTTACTACACTATCACAAAACCAGAGTCAAGTACTCCACAATACTACACATATATACTTGTTACTACACTATCACAACACCAGAGTCAAGTACTCCACAATACTACACATATATACTTGTTACTACACTATCACAAAACCAGAGTCAAGTACTAGACAATGCTACACATATATACTTGTTACTACACTATCACAAAACCAGAGTCAAGTACTGGACAATACTACACATATATACTTGTTACTACACTGTCACAACACCAGAGTCAAGTACTGGACAATACTACACATATATACTTGTTACTACACTATCACAACACCAGAGTCAAGTACTGGACAATACTACACATATATACTTGTTACTACACTATCACAACACCAGTATCAAGTACTGGACAATAGTACACATATATACTTGTTACTACACTATCACAACACCAGAGTCAAGTACTGGACAATACTACACATATATACTTGTTACTACACTATCACAACACCAGAGTCAAGTACTGGACAATACTACACATATATACTTGTTACTACACTATCACAACACCAGAGTCAAGTACTGGACAATACTACACATATATACTTGTTACTACACTATCACAACACCAGAGTCAAGTACTGGACAATACTACACATCTATTTGTGTTACTACACTATCACAACACCAGAGTCAAGTACTGGACAATACTACACATATATACTTGTTACTACACTATCACAACACCAGAGTCAAGTACTGGACAATACTACACATATATACTTGTTACTACACTATCACAACACCAGAGTCAAGTACTGGACAATACTACACATATATACTTGTTACTACACTATCACAACACCTGAGTCAAGTACTGGACAATACTACACATATATACTTGTTACTACACTATCACAACACCAGAGTCAAGTACTCGTCAATACTACACATATATACTTGTTACTACACTATCACAACACCAGAGTCAAGTACTGGACAATACTACACATATATACTTGTTACTACACTATCACAACACCAGAGTCAAGTACTCGTCAATACTACACATATATACTTGTTACTACACTATCAAAACACCAGAGTCAATTACTGGACAATACTACACATATATACTTGTTACTACACTATCACAACACCAGAGTCAAGTACTGGACAATACTACACATCTATTTGTGTTACTACACTATCACAACACCAGAGTAAAGTACTGGACAATACTACACATATATACTTGTTACTACACTATCACAACACCAGAGTAAAGTACTGGACAATACTACACATATATACTTGTTACTACACTATCACAACACCAGAGTCAAGTACTGGACAATACTACACATCTATTCGTGTTACTACACTATCACAACACCAGAGTCAAGTACTGGACCATACTACACATATATACTTGTTACTACACTATCACAACACCAGAGTCAAGTACTGGACAATACTACACATATATACTTGTTACTACACTATCACAACACCAGAGTCAAGTACTGGACAATACTACACATATATACTTGTTACTACACTATCACAAAACCAGAGTCAAGTACTCCACAATACTACACATATATACTTGTTACTACACTATCACAACACCAGAGTCAAGTACTGGACAATACTACACATATATACTTGTTACTACACTATCACAACACCAGAGTCAAGTACTGGACAATACTACACATATATACTTGTTACTACACTATCACAACACCAGAGTCAAGTACTGGACAATACTACACATCTATTTGTGTTACTACACTATCACAACACCAGAGTCAAGTACTGGACAATACTACACATATATACTTGTTACTACACTATCACAACACCAGAGTCAAGTACTGGACAATACTACACATATATACTTGTTACTACACTATCACAACACCAGAGTCAAGTACTGGACAATACTACACATATATACTTGTTACTACACTATCACAACACCTGAGTCAAGTACTGGACAATACTACACATATATACTTGTTACTACACTATCACAACACCAGAGTCAAGTACTCGTCAATACTACACATATATACTTGTTACTACACTATCACAACACCAGAGTCAAGTACTGGACAATACTACACATATATACTTGTTACTACACTATCACAACACCAGAGTCAAGTACTCGTCAATACTACACATATATACTTGTTACTACACTATCACAACACCAGAGTCAAGTACTCGTCAATACTACACATATATACTTGTTACTACACTATCAAAACACCAGAGTCAATTACTGGACAATACTACACATATATACTTGTTACTACACTATCACAACACCAGAGTCAAGTACTGGACAATACTACACATATATACTTGTTTCTACACTATCACAACACCAGAGTCAAGTACTGGACAATACTACACATATATACTTGTTACTACACTATCACAACACCAGAGTCAAGTACTGGACAATACTACACATATATACTTGTTTCTACACTATCACAACACAAGAGTCAAGTACTGGACAATACTACACATATATACTTGTTACTACACTATCACAACACAAGAGTCAAGTACTGGACAATACTACACATATATACTTGTTTCTACACTATCACAACACAAGAGTCAAGTACTGGACAATACTACACATATATACTTGTTACTACACTATCACAACACCAGAGTCAAGTACTCGTCAATACTACACATATATACTTGTTACTACACTATCACAACACCAGAGTCAAGTACTCGTCAATACTACACATATATACTTGTTACTACACTATCACAACACCAGAGTCAAGTACTCGTCAATACTACACATATATACTTGTTACTACACTATCAAAACACCAGAGTCAATTACTGGACAATACTACACATATATACTTGTTACTACACTATCACAACACCAGAGTCAAGTACTGGACAATACTACACATATATACTTGTTTCTACACTATCACAACACCAGAGTCAAGTACTGGACAATACTACACATATATACTTGTTTCTACACTATCACAACACCAGAGTCAAGTACAGGCCAACAATTTATTTACAAACACACAACATAATGATGGTTCAAGAACTCTTTGTACTCGTCTGATCATAATCCTTTTTTAATTGAATTGAATGTATTTTCTTTTCTTTTAATTAAAACAAATATAAATAATTTAATTAACTTTATGTTTTCAGCACAAAAACATGTCAGTGTTGTTTCTACACAACACTGGTCTCAACAGTTTTTTAGTAATATAGATACTGACAAACAAATATTTGTTATGTATAATATTTAAATTCATGTCCAGATATGACACAGAACCTGAACGTGGAATATTTGACCTCAAGATACTTAAAACTATTTAACAATATTTTACAACTTTAACACAATACTCATGTGAGGACGATCTACACTGATGGGTCAACAATTCCTTCTTTTTATTCCTTAAGGTATTTTAAATAAGTTTTATTTATCGTTGTATAGTCAGATCGTGACGAGCCAACAACAAGAGGTTTCACGAGCTCCCATTTCACCAGCACTGATCTGGAACCACCGTTTAATCTAAACTATCACTTGTGTTCGTCTATAGTTCGACCAGAAAGAGAAGTCGACGTTCCTCGGCCAGAGGAAAGACTACTGGGATTATTTCTGCGACTGCCTGATTAAGATCAAGGGAGCTAATGATGGCATCCGTTTTGTAAAGTCCATTCCTGAGGTAATCTGCTGCTGAACACACACACACACACACACACACACACACACACACACACACACACACACACACACACACACACACACACACACACACACACACACACACACACACACACACACACACACACACACACACACACACACACGTATACGCACACAACCTCACACACACACACACATGTACACACACACACACACACGTATACGCACACACACACACACACACACACACATACACGTATACGCACACAAACACACACACACATACACATATACGCACACAAACACACACACACACACACACGTATACGCACACAAACACACACACACACACACACACACATACACACATACACGTATACGCACACAAACACACACACACACGTATACACACACAAACACACACACACACACACATGTACACACACACACACGAGTATACGCACACAAACACACACACACACACATACACACATACACGTATACGCACACAAACACACACACACACATATACACACACAAACACACACACACACACACACATGTACACACACACACACACGTATACGCACACAAACACACACACACACACATACACGTATACGCACACAAACACACACACACACGTATACACACACAAACACACACACACACACATGTACACACACACACACACGTATACGCACACAAACACACACACACACACACACACACACACACACATACACGTATACACACACAAACGCACACACACATGCACACGCACACTGTTCCTCTGACAGCCGTGGCGTGCGTTGCTAGCGGCGACACAAATACTCGCGTCTGTGTGATCATGTGACTAATCCTCCGCTCGCTCAAGTAAGTCTCGTTGTCGTGTTCACCTGGTCTTCTCACCTGGTCTTCTCACCTGGACCCACCTGACGCCGGAGAGAAGGTGAGACCACCTGCGACGAGCGGCTGCTCCGAGAACTTTGAGTTCAAAGCGTTATTTGAACGTGTTGTGATGTTTGCTGTGTTTTTATTGATGATGTTATTTAACTTTCTTCCTGTGACTCGCGGCACGAGTGACTCATTTCAAGTGTAAGAGTCTTCAGTGAGTCATAAAGATGGTCCGTGAGTCACAGAAACCTGCTGAGACTCTGGCGTCTCTTGCCTGGTCTTGGACACACGGGGAGAACCAGCTGGTGCTCCTGGTGCCGGATCTGTGCGACGGCCGTCTTATTTAAATCCCTCCATCTGCTAATGTATGGAGGGTTTGGACTCGCAGACGAGGCGCTCGGTTCTGACCCGTTTCTGCACAAGAAGAACTCTTTTGAAAACTGACTCCATGTTGCAAATCTGCCTTTTTTATCCGAGGGTTAAAGACGATGGAAGAAAACTAGAGACACGAACATTGTTCTGAGGTTTTTTCCACGATATTATCTCGATATATGACGGCAAAAAAATGTATTGCTTTATATTTTGTATTATTATATATATTATATCATATTTCATTTTTCAATATAGTTATTTTATGGTTTATACTCGAATAAATTAATGAAATTAAATATTTAGCTTCTTTAATTTTTACAATTAAGAGTCAAACATTCACAGTTTTTTCATGTTCGTTTTGCAATTCAACTTCCGGCCTCTAGATGGCAGCAGTCGTTACGTCCTCCGCAGTTAAAGGAAAAATGATCACTGAGGACAAGAGGATACAGTGAGTCCAGCAGCTTTTAAAGCTGATGTTTGGACATATTTTGGTTTGAAAACAAATGAAAGCAGTTACGACTGAGGACGAGAGGATACAGTGAGTCCAGTAGCTTTTAAAGCTGATGTTTGGACATATTTTGGTTTGAAAACAAATGAAAGCAGTTACGACTGAGGACGAGAGGATACAGTGAGTCCAGCAGCTTTTAAAGCCGATGTTTGGACATATTTTGGTTTGAA
The DNA here is from genome assembly GCF_982586985.1 of Callionymus lyra. NCBI lineage: Eukaryota > Metazoa > Chordata > Actinopteri > Syngnathiformes > Callionymidae > Callionymus > Callionymus lyra. The sequence continues at coordinate 22,772,507 of NC_141833.1, forward strand.
AACAAATGAAAGCAGTTACGGCTGAGGACGAGAGGATACAGTGAGTCCAGCAGCTTTTAAAGCTGATGTTTGGACATATTTTTGTTTGAAAACAAATGAAAGCAGTTACGACTGAGGACGAGAGGATACAGTGAGTCCAGCAGCTTTTAAAGCTGATGTTTGGACATATTTTTGTTTGAAAACAAATGAAAGCAGTTACGGCTGAGGACGAGAGGATACAGTGAGTCCAGCAGATTTTAAAGCTGATGTTTGGACATATTTTTGTTTGAAAACAAATGAAAGCAGTTACGACTGAGGACGAGAGGATACAGTGAGTCCAGCAGCTTTTAAAGCTGATGTTTGGACATATTTTGGTTTGAAAACAAATGAAAGCAGTTACGACTGAGGACGAGAGGATACAGTGAGTCCAGCAGCTTTTAAAGCTGATGTTTGGACATATTTTGGTTTGAAAACAAATGAAAGCAGTTACGACTGAGGACGAGAGGATACAGTGAGTCCAGCAGCTTTTAAAGCTGATGTTTGGACATATTTTGGTTTGAAAACAAATGAAAGCAGTTACGACTGAGGACGAGAGGATACAGTGAGTCCAGCAGCTTTTAAAGCTGATGTTTGGACATATTTTGGTTTGAAAACAAATGAAAGCAGTGACGACTGAGGACGAGAGGATACAGTGAGTCCAGCAGCTTTTAAAGCTGATGTTTGGACATATTTTGGTTTGAAAACAAATGAAAGCAGTTACGACTGAGGACGAGAGGATACAGTGAGTTCAGCAGCTTTTAAAGCTGATGTTTGGACATATTTTGGTTTGAAAACAAATAAAAGCAGTTACGACTGAGGACGAGAGGATACAGTGAGTCCAGCAGCTTTTAAAGCCGATGTTTGGACATAATTTGGTTTGAAAACAAATAAAAGCAGTTACGACTGAGGACGAGAGGATACAGTGAGTCCAGCAGCTTTTCAAGCTGATGTTTGGACATATTTTGGTTTGAAAACAAATGAAAGCAGTGACGACTGAGGACGAGAGGATACAGTGAGTCCAGCAGCTTTTAAAGCTGATGTTTGGACATATTTTGGTTTGAAAACAAATGAAAGCAGTTACGACTGAGGACGAGAGGATACAGTGAGTCCAGCAGCTTTTAAAGCTGATGTTTGGACATATTTTGGTTTGAAAACCAATGAAAGCAGTGACGACTGAGGACGAGAGGATACAGTGAGTCCAGCAGCTTTTAAAGCTGATGTTTGGACATATTTTGGTTTGAAAACAAATGAAAGCAGTGACGACTGAGGACGAGAGGATACAGTGAGTCCAGCAGCTTTTAAAGCTGATGTTTGGACATATTTTGGTTTGAAAACAAATGAAAGCAGTTACGACTGAGGACGAGAGGATACAGTGAGTCCAGCAGTTTTTAAAGCTGATGTTTCGACATATTTTGGTTTGAAAACCAATGAAAGCAGTTACGACTGAGGACGAGAGGATACAGTGAGTCCAGCAGCTTTTAAAGCTGATGTTTGGACATATTTTGGTTTGAAAACAAATGAAAGCAGTTACGACTGAGGACGAGAGGATACAGTGAGTCCAGCAGCTTTTAAAGCTGATGTTTGGACATATTTTGGTTTGAAAACAAATGAAAGCAGTTACGACTGAGGACGAGAGGATACAGTGAGTCCAGCAGCTTTTAAAGCTGATGTTTGGACATATTTTGGTTTGAAAACAAATGAAAGCAGTTATGACTGAGGACGAGAGGATACAGTGAGTCCAGCAGCTTTTAAAGCTGATGTTTGGACGTATTTTGGTTTGAAAACAAATGAAAGCAGTTATGACTGAGGACGAGAGGATACAGTGAGTCCAGCAGCTTTTAAAGCTGATGTTTGGACATATTTTGGTTTGAAAACAAATCAAAGCAGTTACGACTGAGGACGAGAGGATACAGTGAGTCCAGCAGCTTTTAAAGCTGATGTTTGGACATATTTTGGTTTGAAAACAAATTAAAGCAGTTACGACTGAGGACGAGAGGATACAGTGAGTCCAGCAGCTTTTAAAGCTGATGTTTGGACATATTTTGGTTTGAAAAAAAATGAAAGCAGTTACGACTGAGGACGAGAGGATACAGTGAGTCCAGCAGCTTTTAAAGCTGATGTTTGGACATATTTTGGTTTGAAAACAAATGAAAGCAGTGACGACTGAGGACGAGAGGATACAGTGAGTCAAGCAGCTTTTAAAGCCGATGTTTGGACATATTTTGGTTTGAAAACAAATGAAAGCAGTTACGACTGAGGACGAGAGGATACAGTGAGTCAAGCAGCTTTTAAAGCTGATGTTTGGACATATTTTGGTTTGAAAACAAATGAAAGCAGTTACGACTGAGGACGAGAGGATACAGTGAGTCCAGCAGCTTTTAAAGCTGATGTTTGGACACATTTTGGTTTGAAAACAAATCAAAGCAGTTACGACTGAGGACGAGAGGATACAGTGAGTCCAGTAGCTTTTAAAGCTGATGTTTGGACATATTTTGGTTTGAAAACCAATAAAAGCAGTTACGACTGAGGACGAGAGGATACAGTGAGTCCAGCAGCTTTTAAAGCTGATGTTTGGACATATTTTGGTTTGAAAACAAATGAAAGCAGTTACGACTGAGGACGAGAGGATACAGTGAGTCCAGCAGCTTTTAAAGCTGATGTTTGGACACATTTTGGTTTGAAAACAAATCAAAGCAGTTACGACTGAGGACGAGAGGATACAGTGAGTCCAGCAGCTTTTAAAGCTGATGTTTGGACACATTTTGGTTTGAAAACAAATCAAAGCAGTTACGACTGAGGACGAGAGGATACAGTGAGTCCAGCAGCTTTTAAAGCTGATGTTTGGACACATTTTGGTTTGAAAACAAATCAAAGCAGTTACGACTGAGGACGAGAGGATACAGTGAGTCCAGCAGCTTTTAAAGCTGATGTTTGGACATATTTTGTTTTGAAAACCAATAAAAGCAGTTACGACTGAGGACGAGAGGATACAGTGAGTCCAGCAGCTTTTAAAGCTGATGTTTGGACATATTTTGGTTTGAAAACAAATGAAAGCAGTTACGACTGAGGACGAGAGGATACAGTGAGTCCAGCAGCTTTTAAAGCTGATGTTTGGACATATTTTGGTTTGAAAACAAATGAAAGCAGTTACGACTGAGGACGAGAGGATACAGTGAGTCCAGCAGCTTTTAAAGCTGATGTTTGGACATATTTTGGTTTGAAAACAAATGAAAGCAGTGACGACTGAGGACGAGAGGATACAGTGAGTCCAGCAGCTTTTAAAGCTGATGTTTGGACACATTTTGGTTTGAAAAACAAATGAAAGCAGTAACGACTGAGGACGAGAGGATACAGTGAGTCCAGCAACTTTTAAAGCTGATGTTTGGACATATTTTGGTTTGAAAACAAATGAAAGCAGTGACGACTGAGGACGAGAGGATACAGTGAGTCCAGCAGCTTTTAAAGCTGATGTTTGGACATATTTTGGTTTGAAAACAAATGAAAGTAGTTACGACTGAGGACGAGAGTCATGTGGTCTGTAAATACTCCAGAGTCAAGTACTGCAAATACTTGTTACTACGGTATCACTATATACCACTATTTATAGTATCCTTGTATCGTGTTACGCATCAACACACTCTTACACAACTCTAGTTCTCACTGCCCAAGCATGTGGTTCTATTTCGCAAACCAGGAAGTAAACATTTGAAATATTCTTTGATTTAATTTTATTGAAATGAAATCATTAAATGGATCATTTTGTTGTTTAAAACTAGAAACTGCCAGACGTCACTTTCAGTCTAAAAACATTTTAAATAATAAACCTATCCCTTGTGTCAGGTTATCTCAGGGTCAAGGTGACCCAAAGGAACGGAAACAAATGTGTTTGTGGTATCCCTTGTGTTGTCTCTGAGTCCAGGTCAACGACCTCCACCGCTGTATATGTAGTTATAGAAGCCAGGGAGGCCGTTGACCTTTGACCCTGGGACGACACAAGGGTTAAGGCTGTATGTGGGTCACACTCATGGAAACAATGTGTGATCAAATGTACGTTGACTTGAAACGACTGTTTGTGTCTCAGCTGAAAACTTCTCTGGGAAAAGGACGAGCCTTCATCAGATACTCACTCGTTCACCAGAGACTCGCCGACACACTGCAGCAGTGTCTCATCAACCAGAAGGTCACCAGGTCAGATCCCACTTACACTTTTATCACCCGACTTTAAACTGAAAATCTTACATTTAACTTTCTTTTGCTCGATATTTGTTTTCTTTATTAAGATATCTTAGTTTTATGCTTATTACATTTGAATTACACGTATATAAATGAATTAATTATGATGTAAAATCAGTTTTTAAGTAAATGCAGATGTCATTTTATTTATCAATGAAGTATAACAACGAATTATTTATATACAAATAGTTTATTTATTTTTATAACCTTTATTTATGTGTTTGTTTGAATAAGCATTTCATGAAATAATATATATTCATGAGAAACGCACGACAAGGAAAAAGTTAAATATGTTTATATGTTTTTATAAACTCAAACTTCACACATGTTCAATTGTTTTGAAGTGTTTATATATATATATATATATATATATATATATATATATATATCCTATCAAGGAAATTAACCACAGGGGGAAAGTGCTTAATTATCGATTTAGACGTCTTAAAATGTTTTATTTATAAGTGTTTTTTTTCTAATACATTAGTCGACGCCAGTTATTTATATACATATTTTAAATTTAACTAAAAATGTCAATAAATATGAAGATCATTTATAAGAAATGTACTGAAGGAAAATTCTTAAAAATGTGTTTATAATTGATTCAACCTCTTTTTCTTCTTAAAACATTCATTATTTAATCCATTTATCATCCATGTCAATTGTTAATAATTCAAACTTTACTTTATGTTCATTTTGGTTTGAAAACAAATGAAAGCAGTTACGACTGAGGACGAGAGGATACAGTGAGTCCAGCAGCTTTTAAAGCTGATGTTTGGACATATTTTGGTTTGAAAACAAATGAAAGTAGTTACGACTGAGGACCAGAGGATACAGTGAGTCCAGCAGCTTTTAAAGCTGATGTTTGGACATATTTTGGTTTGAAAACAAATGAAAGCAGTTACGACTGAGGACGAGAGGATACAGTGAGTCCAGCAGCTTTTAAAGCTGATGTTTGGACATATTTTGGTTTGAAAACAAATAAAAGCAGTTACGACTGAGGACGAGAGTCATGTGGTCTGTAAATACATCAGAGTCGAGTACTGCAAATACTTGTTACTACGGTATCACTATATATCACTATTTATAGTATCCTTGTATCGTGTTGCGCATCAACACACTCTTACACAACTCTAGTTCTCAAAGTTTTATTTATAAGTGTTTTTTTTCTAATACATTAGTCGACACCAATTATTTATATACATATTTTAAATTTAACTAAAAATGTCAATAAATATGAAGATCATTTATAAGAAATGTACAGAAGGAAAATTCTTAAAAATGTGTTTATAATTGATTCAACCTCTTTTTCTTCTTAAAACATTCATTATTTAATCCATTTATCATCCATGTCAATCGTTCATAATTCAAACTTTACTTTATGTTCATTTTGGTTTGAAAACAAATGAAAGCAGTTACGACTGAGGACGAGAGGATACAGTGAGTCCAGCAGCTTTTAAAGCTGATGTTTGGACATATTTTGGTTTGAAAACAAATGAAAGCAGTTACGACTGAGGACGAGAGGATACAGTGAGTCAAGCAGCTTTTAAAGCTGATGTTTGGACATATTTTGGTTTGAAAACAAATGAAAGCAGTTACGACTGAGGACGAGAGGATACAGTGAGTCCAGCAGCTTTTAAAGCTGATGTTTGGACATATTTTGGTTTGAAAACAAATGAAAGCAGTTACGACTGAGGACGAGAGGATACAGTGAGTCCAGCAGCTTTTGAAGCTGATGTTTGGACATATTTTGGTTTGAAAACAAATAAAAGCAGTTACGACTGAGGACGAGAGGATACAGTGAGTCAAGCAGCTTTTAAAGCTGATGTTTGGACATATTTTGGTTTGAAAACAAATGAAAGCAGTTACGACTGAGGATGAGAGTCATGTGGTCTGTAAATACTTCAGAGTCGAGTACTGCAAATACTTGTTACTACGGTATCACTATATATCACTATTTATAGTATCCTTGTATCGTGTTGAAGATATTTACCAGAAGAAAAAATGATTTTAAACAATTGTTTTATGATTTATTCAATCAATAATCAATAGTTAGCATTCCAGTGTTTTAACATTGTATTTATTAACCGTCACCAGCGACTGGTACTACGCCCGCAGCCCCTTCCTGAAGTCCCACCTCACGGCCGACATCATCAACCAGCTGTACGAGCTCAACCAGATCCAGTTCGACGTGGCGGCGCGAGGCTACGATCTGGACGCCGACTGGCCGTCGTTCGCCAGGTAATGAGCGCCGGATCGTTAACGGATCCCAGAAACAACGTGTCGTTTGAAGCACGAATTAGCCGCGGCTAATGTGACGCCGTCGTGAAGCGTCTTCAGGGACCCGACACGTGAGGAAACACTTCATTATCCGATCACCTTCCTGGCGCCGGCGCTCGCTCGTGGGTGCAGACGGCGTGTGAGCTCTGGTGCCGATCCAAGCCGTCGCCACCTCCGTCAGAATCTCGCACTTTCATGTCAGCGGTTTTTTTTTTCTGTCTTGTTTGTGAAAACGACCCGCATATGTTCCAACATTCGTGGTTGAATTCATTTGATTTTGACGCTTTTATCGAGTTATTTTCTTATTCAAAGGTTTTTTTAAGCTAATCTTTAAAAAATTACATTAAATAATAATTATTATAGTAATAATTAATTACTATTATTATATATAAAGGTTGAATCTGTTTTATTGAATAATTAAATTTGAATATTTGAAATACATGAATTCTCGTAGTTCTTTAAAGTCGATGGAACTTTCAGCCAATCATGAGACACTCAGACGATCATGTGACGAAGTAGAATCACATGATCCAGTAGCTCGGTGCTCTGTTGGTAATGTCTGGTTTCACTTTCATAACAACATTTTTATGTTGAGTTTAAAAGGATATGAATAAAAAAAATATTTACAAAATGTACTTTTTGGAATTATTGTAATTACAATATAGAACTATATGTGTAGAAACAATTATAAATAATGTTTTACTTTGAAAATATTTTATTATTAAGATGAAGAAAAAAAAACGAATTATTGAATAAAAACGAATTAAAAAAAATTAAATGATAATAAAATACAATATATTTAAAGTTTCAACTTTTAAAATGTTGTTGATTGTGTTTCGTTTCAATCTGGATATAAATCAAGTTGTCGATTGTGTTGTGTTGTTGTTACAATATGATATAAATAAAGTTGTGGATTGACTCGTGTTGTGTTACAATATGATATAGATCAAGTTGTGGATTGTGTTGTGTTGTGTTACAATATATTATAAATAAAGTTGTGGATTGACTCGTGTTGTGTTACAATATGATATAAATCAAGTTGTGGATTGTGTTGTGTTGTGTTACAATATGATATAAATCAAGTTGTGGATTGTGTTGTGTTGTGTTACAATATGATATAAATCAAGTTGTGGATCGACTCGTGTTGTGTTACAATATGATATAAATCAAGTTGTGGATTGACTCGTGTTGTGTTACAATATGATATAGATCAAGTTGTGGATTGTGTTGTGTTGTGTTACAATATGATATAAATAAAGTTGTGGATTGACTCGTGTTGTGTTACAATATGATATAGATCAAGTTGTGGATTGTGTTGTGTTGTGTTACAATATATTATAAATCAAGTTGTGGATTGACTTGTGTTGTTGTTACAATATGATATAAATCAAGTTGTGGATTGTGTTGTGTTGTGTTACAATATGATATAAATCAAGTTGTGGATTGACTCGTGTTGTGTTACAATATGATATAGATCAAGTTGTGGATTGTGTTGTGTTGTGTTACAATATGATATAAATCAAGTTGTGGATTGACTCGTGTTGTGTTTCAATATGATATAGATCAAGTTGTGGATTGTGTTGTGTTGTGTTACAATATGATATAAATCAAGTTGTGGATTGTGTTGTGTTGTGTTACAATATGATATAAATCAAGTTGTGGATCGACTCGTGTTGTGTTACAATATGATATAAATCAAGTTGTGGATTGACTCGTGTTGTGTTACAATATGATATAGATCAAGTTGTGGATTGTGTTGTGTTGTGTTACAATATGATATAAATCAAGTTGTGGATTGACTCGTGTTGTGTTACAATATGATATAGATCAAGTTGTGGATTGTGTTGTGTTGTGTTACAATATATTATAAATCAAGTTGTGGATTGACTTGTGTTGTTGTTACAATATGATATAAATCAAGTTGTGGATTGTGTTGTGTTGTGTTACAATATGATATAAATCAAGTTGTCGATTGTGTTGTGTTGTGTTTCAATATGATATAAATCAAGTTGTGGATTGTGTTGTGTTGTGTTACAATATATTATAAATCAAGTTGTGGATTGACTTGTGTTGTTGTTACAATATGATATAAATCAAGTTGTGGATTGACTTGTGTTGTTGTTACAATATGATATAAATCAAGTTGTGGATTGACTTGTGTTGTTGTTACAATATGATATAAATCAAGTTGTGGATTGACTTGTGTTGTTGTTACAATATGATATAAATCAAGTTGTGGATTGTGTTGTGTTGTGTTACAATATGATATAAATCAAGTTGTCGATTGTGTTGTGTTGTGTTTCAATATGATATAAATCAAGTTGTCGATTGTGTTGTGTTGTGTTACAATATGATATAAATCAAGTTGTGGATTGACTTGTTTTTCAGGAGAACTTTAGGTTCTGGATCTTCTGCTTTCCTGTGGAAGCCTCCGAGTCGCTGCTCCAGCATCACCAGTCTGGTCAGCAACTACTCACAAGTGCAGGTATTTGAAACATCTTCCATCGTGTCGCCTCAGCAACTGAACTTGAGATGAACTCACTGTGGGTTCACACCGTTTTCATGAACATCTACCCCCCCTTTACTACACTACGATGACGAATACATGGTCAGGAAATATTATATTAATATTTATATATATATATTAAATAAAATATTATAAATGTAAACAATAATAATAATAATAATGTTAATAATAATAATGTAATTGTTATAATAATAATGTATTTTTTATAATAATAACGTAAATAATAATAATGTTAATAATGTAAATAATAAAAATAATAATGTTAATAATAATAATTTAATTGGTATAATAATAATGTATTTATTATAATAATAATAATGTTAATAATAATTAAAATAATAATAATAATGTTAATAATAATAATTTAATTGTTATAATAATAATGTAATTTCTATAATAATAACGTAAATAATAATAATAATAATAATGTTAATAATGTAAATAATAAAAATAATAATGTTAATAATAATAATTTAATTGGTATAATAATAATGTGTTTATTATAATAATAATAATGTTAATAATAATTAAAATAATAATAATAATGTTAATAATAATAATGTAATTGTTATAATAATAATGTAAATAATAATAATAATAATGTACATAATAATAATAATAATAATAATATACATTTTTTAAATACAATTCTAGAGAAACCAAAATGCATTTAAATAAATAATTATAAAATAAAAGTTCCAACATTTGAAATGTTAAGTCCAACCTCTAGATATTCAGATGAAAAACTTCCATTAACGGTAAAAATAGTTTTAAATAAATGAGTTTCAAACACAAACCCCAGTATCATTGAAGAGGTTCATGACAGCAGCAGGTGTTAAGCGTGTGGATCCTCAACATCACGCCTTCTTCTCGTGTCCAGCCTCAGGAGTGTCTCCCGGTGTCGGACTTCTGTCCGAGTCTTCTGGCGGATCTGGGCGAACTGTCGGAGCCGTCGTCCTGCAGCGTCGCCGAGAACCTCCGCGTGGAGCTCGACCAATCAGAGCTGCGGCAGCAGCAGCTCCTGACCCTGGTCGACGAGCTGGGACGAGAGGCGTCGGCGCTGAAGGATGTCGTGAAAGGTCTCGAGGGGAAACTGTCCAGCGCCGAAGATCAAGCGGGTCTACAGGAGGCCACCAGAGAGCGACTCGCCGCCGCCGAGAGCAGGAACATGGAGCTGATGTCCAAGTTGGACGAAGCCATGAAGGAGAAAAGTCAACAAGCGGCCAATTACTGCGACTCGGCCTGGAAGATCCAGGAGGTTCTGGACAAGCTGAAGACCGCGGAGGAGGAGAGGTTGGAGGCCAAGAGGGAGGCAGATGAACGGAGCGGACAATCCGAGCGTCTGTCGCAGGAGCTGAAGCTCCGAGAAGAAGAGTTGTCCAACTGCACTGAGGAGCTGGCGTCGGTCCGGGCGGCGGCTCAGGACGAGCGCGACCAGGCCCTGAGGCGACTCGAGGAGGTCCAGAACGCGGTGGGACGGATCCAGGGAGCGCTGACGGTGAAGGAGAAGGAGACGGGGAACCTGAGGGCCCAGCTCCAGGGTCTTCAGGGGTCCCTGGAGTGTCGGGAGCGGCAGGCGGAGGAGCTTCGCCGGCGCCTGCAGGAGGAGCGCGAGGAGATGGAGCAGGCGTGCGGCGCCCCCAACGACGTGCTGGAGATCCACGTGTCGGAGCTACGCAAGAGCCTGAAGAACCGAGAGCGAGAACTTTCCGTCAGCTCGGAGAGGGTCAAGCACTTGGAGGAGCAGCTGGAGAAGCTCAACGTGGAGCGGGAGACGTCGTGCGATCAGGCCGGCGACCTTCAGGAGATGCTCAAGAAAACCGTGAAGAAGCGTGAGGAAGGTCTTTCAGAGCTGTTGGCGGAGCTCGCGAGTGTGAGGGCCTCAGAAAAACATCTCAAGTTGATGCTGGAGTCGGCGAATCTCTGCTCAGACGACAGAGAGAAGAGACTTGTCGAGGAGAACCTGCAGCTGGAGGAGAAATATCAGAAGGTTCTTGTTCTTAAGGAAGCTTCGGAAGCTCAGATCAAGACCACAGCGCAGGACAACGCGCAGCTTCTGGAGCTCCAGTCGTCCCTCAAGAAACGTTTGGACAAAACTCAGGAGGAGCTGGACTCCATCACTGCCAGATCCTCCGTGCTGGACAGAAACCTGGCCGCGTCCCAGAGGAGCCAAGCGGAGCTGCTGGCCAAGCTCCAGGAGACCGAGGCCAAGCTCGGCGACCAGACGGAGAAGCGTGGTCTTCTGCAGGCCCGCGTGGAGCAGCTGGAGAGCAGGACGGCGGAGTCGCACGACGAGAAGGGCGCGGCGGAGAGCAACGAGAAGATGCAGAAGGTCCAGGACGAGAGCAGAGAGGCGCCGCTGAGACTGGTGATGGCCGAAGCCCAGCTGGAGCTGAACCTTCGCGAGGTCAACCGGCTCCGGGACGAGGTGGTGGAGCTGAGGGCCAAACTTCTGGCGGGATCCGAGGAGAAGATGAAGGTCCAGGCGCTCCAGGAGGTGACGGAGTCCTCGAGGGAGGACCTGCGCGTCCTGTCGGAGCAGCTGAAGTCCCAGGTGGAGGAGCTGAACCGCCGGCACGTCCACGAGATCCTGCGCTCCAGGGAGCGGGAGGAGGCCCTGGTCCGGGAGAGGGACGGAGAAGCTCTGGCCCGGGCGGGTCTGGCCGCCGAGGTCACGTCCACCAGAGACGAGCTGGACCAGCTGAAGCTCCGCTACGAGTCCCTGTGCGTGGAGAGCAGCGAGACCAGGGAGGCGCTGCACCGGGCCAACACGGAGACGGCGGAGCTGGGCGTGCACGTGTGCATGCTGACCGCCGAGAAGGAGGAGGCGCGCCTGAGGTGGGACCACCTGACCCTGAAGCTGGAGGAGCAGGAGGCCCAGGAGCTGCGGAGGTCCAGGGCTCAGGAGGAGCAGCTGCAGGAGGAGAAGACTCTCCTGGAGGAGGCCACGCTCGGCAGGACACGTCAGCTGGAGGCGGAAGAAGTTCTGAAGCAGGAGCTGAGAGGAGCCGAGGAGCTGCAGGAGAGGAGCCGCCAGGAGGTCCAGGAGCTGCGGCGCCAACTAGAGGTCGGAAGATAAACTCTCGGATCGTTTTACAAAACTATTATAAAGAAGTTTTAGAAACTGTTTGATCTAAAAACTGATCACTGGGACACGTTTATTCTTTAATACAATCTATTTAAGATAAGATAAGATGAACCTTTACTGGTCACTCAGCTGGTGCAACAGCATCGGCAGCATAAACGAATAAATAATTGACAAATAAACTAAATAACAGAATAACTTGTGTTTATAAACACTTTATACAAAGATATACACAAAAAATGCACTTGAAGAAATAACACAAATATGAAGTGAACAAGAATTTCTATTTGATTTTCAGAAAGAAATATCTTTAACTTAAATTTCTTTGTGTTATCTCAGCGTCAAGGTGAGACAACGCAAGGGATACCACAAACACCATTTGTTTTCAAGCCTCTGGGTCACTTTGACCCTGAGAAAACACAAGGGATACCACAAAGTGACCCAAAGGCCTGAAAACAAATGGTGTTTGTGGTATCTTTGTGTTATCTCAGGGTCAAAGTGACCCAAAGGCCTGAAAACAAATGCGTTTGTGGTATCCCTTGTGTTGTCTCAGGGTCAAAGTGAACGACCCCCATCACTGCATATGTATTTACGGAAGCCAGGGAGGCTGTTGACCTTTGACCCTGAGACAACACAAGGGGTACCACAAACACATTTGTTTTCAGTCCTTCGGGCCACTTTGACCCTGAGATAACACAAGGGATACCACAAACACATTTGTTTTCGGGCCTTCGGGTCACTTTGACCCTGAGATAACACAAAATATATCCTCATAATATTTCTAACCGTATGTTAGTGTCAGTTTCATAAACATAAAGTATATTCATTTATTCTTCAATAAATGTAAAATGTCAGGTAAAATAAAATAATAAAGAAGTAAAGATACAGTTAGAGAAGAAACATTAACAATAAGAATAAGAGTTGCACAGAAATACAATCATGCTTTTATTATTTTTTAGAATCCTCGCTGGCGTCATTGTTGACTCGTATCATAAAAGTAAACATAAAAATACATGTGTTTTGCTGAGTCGGCTGCTCTTACGCTTCGTTTGTACATAATAACCTTGATTGATGGACAGCAGCGTTAAAGCCTACAGTATAAAACCCGTTTATTGCTGGAGGTCGAGGCGATGATGCCGAATATAATCTCTATTACGGCTCAGCCCGGTGTTGAGTTTGCATTATTTGTGTCTCCGCGCGAGCCAAGTTGTGCGTTTGTTATTATTATTGTGGTTTGTTTCTGGTGCAGACGGCGGACGCAGAGAGGCAGGAAGTGATGTCGCAGCTGGAGGCGCAGCAGCAGAGAGCGAGCGAGCGAGAGAACGAAGTGAAGACGCTGCAGGTGAGACGCTCCTGGAGACATCTTCGTGTTCTTTATCTCACACTCTTTTTTATGTTTGAAGTCGTAGTGATGTCATGATGGAGTAACTCGTGTGATGTCATGATGGAGTAACTCGTGTGATGTCATGATGGAGTAACTCATGTGATGTCATGATGGAGTAACTCGTGTGATGTCATGATGGAGTAACTCGTGTGATGTCATGATGGAGTAACTCATGTGATGTCATGATGGAGTAACTCATGTGATGTCATGATGGAGTAACTCATGTGATGTCATGATGGAGTAACTCGTGTGATGTCATGATGGAGTAACTCGTGTGATGTCATGATGGAGTAACTCATGTGATGTCATGATGGAGTAACTCGTGTGATGTCATGATGGAGTAACTCATGTGATGTCATGATGGAGTAACTCATGTGATGTCATGATGGAGTAACTCATGTGATGTCATGATGGAGTAACTCGTGTGATGTCATGATGGAGTAACTCATGTGATGTCATGATGGAGTAACTCATGTGATGTCATGATGGAGTAACTCGTGTGATGTCATGATGGAGTAACTCGTGTGATGTCATGATGGAGTAACTCGTGTGATGTCATGATGGAGTAACTCATGTGATGTCATGATGGAGTAACTCATGTGATGTCATGATGGAGTAACTCATGTGATGTCATGATGGAGTAACTCATGTGATGTCATGATGGAGTAACTCATGTGATGTCATGATGGAGTAACTCATGTGATGTCATGATGGAGTAACTTGTGTGATGTCATGATGGAGTAACTCGTGTGATGTCATGATGGAGTAACTCATGTGATGTCATGATGGAGTAACTCGTGTGATGTCATGATGGAGTAACTCATGTGATGTCATGATGGAGTAACTCATGTGATGTCATGATGGAGTAACTCATGTGATGTCATGATGGAGTAACTCATGTGATGTCATGATGGAGTAACTCATGTGATGTCATGATGGAGTAACTCATGTGATGTCATGATGGAGTAACTCGTGTGATGTCATGATGGAGTAACTCATGTGATGTCATGATGGAGTAACTCATGTGATGTCATGATGGAGTAACTCATGTGATGTCATGATGGAGTAACTCGTGTGATGTCATGATGGAGTAACTCGTGTGATGTCATGATGGAGTAACTCGTGTGATGTCATGATGGAGTAACTCGTGTGATGTCATGATGGAGTAACTCATGTGATGTCATGATGGAGTAACTCATGTGATGTCATGATGGAGTAACTCATGTGATGTCATGATGGAGTAACTCGTGTGATGTCATGATGGAGTAACTCATGTGATGTCATGATGGAGTAACTCATGTGATGTCATGATGGAGTAACTCGTGTGATGTCATGATGGAGTAACTCATGTGATGTCATGATGGAGTAACTCATGTGATGTCATGATGGAGTAACTCATGTGATGTCATGATGGAGTAACTCATGTGATGTCATGATGGAGTAACTCATGTGATGTCATGATGGAGTAACTCGTGTGATGTCATGATGGAGTAACTCGTGTGATGTCATGATGGAGTAACTCGTGTGATGTCATGATGGAGTAACTCATGTGATGTCATGATGGAGTAACTCATGTGATGTCATGATGGAGTAACTCGTGTGATGTCATGATGGAGTAACTCATGTGATGTCATGATGGAGTAACTCGTGTGATGTCATGATGGAGTAACTCGTGTGATGTCACGATGGAGTAACTCGTGTGATATATATATATATATATATATATATATATATAATTAATACAATAGATTAGATAATATATATATATATATATATGTATATATTTATATATATATATATATAATTTATATATTATGTATGGATATTATATATTATATATATTATCTATTATATTAATATAATGTGTGTGTGTATATATATATGAATAAAAAGTTAAAAGTGATTACCAAACATAAAAGTAATAGAAAAAAAACATTTTTAATAATCAAAAATACCTTGAAAAACCTTCAAAAATGTTGTTTCTTTTCAATTATATCGTCTGATTTGTTTATGTTAAAGCATGATTCTTGTTTTGTTGTGGCCTGCAAGAGCTTCGTGATAAATAAAATAAATAAAAAGTTAGTTAAATATTTTAAGTCAAAACTGATTCACTGTCCGATGGAATCACGACAGACGCAGATTGAAAGTTTTTTTTTATCGCCAGCAGAGAAAATAGATGCACGATGTCACTGAAGTCATGTGGCCCTCTCAGCTCTCAGCTCATCAAACTAGCAAAAGTATTATTATTATTATTATTATTACTCTTTAAATATGATTTTAGGGTTTTCTTTGAGTATTTATTGAGCCTCACAAGTCAAATAAATATACTTAATTCAAAACAATAATACAGTAATAAAATAAGTTTAAGCTTGATTTAATTAATTTATTCTTTTTATTTTTTACTTGTTGGCCCCTCACACCAGCCACTGGATAAAATGTGGCCCCTGAGGAGGTTAAAAACCGTCACCGTGGCGACGATGCTGACATTATGAAAATGAGATACGTTTACACTGATTCTCATAGTGGACATGATGTACCTGAAGAAGTACCTGAAGACGTACCTGAAGATGTACAGTACCTAAAGACGTACCTGAAGACGTACCTGAAGACGTACCTGAAGACGTACCTGAAGATGTACCTGAAGATGTACCTGAAGACATACCTGAAGATGTACCTGAAGACGTACCTGAAGACATACCTGAAGATGTACAGTACCTAAAGACGTACCTGAAGACGTACCTGAAGACGTACCTGAAGACGTACCTGAAGATGTACCTGAAGACGTACCTGAAGACGTACCTGAAGACGTACCTGAAGACGTACCTGAAGATGTACCTGAAGATGTACCTGAAGACGTACCTGAAGACGTACCTGAAGATGTACCTGAAGACGTACCTGAAGACGTACCTGAAGATGTACCTGAAGATGTACCTGAAGACGTACCTGAAGACGTACCTGAAGATGTACAGTACCTGAAGACGTACCTGAAGATGTACCTGAAGACGTACCTGAAGACATACCTGAAGATGTACCTGAAGATGTACCTGAAGATGTACCTGAAGACGTACCTGAAGATGTACCTGAAGACGTACCTGAAGACGTACCTGAAGACGTACCTGAAGACGTACCTGAAGACGTACCTGAAGATGAACCTGAACACGTACCTGAACACGTACCTGAACACGTACCTGAAGACGTACCTGAAGATGTACCTGAAGACGTACCTGAAGATGTACAGTACCTGAAGACGTACCTGAAGACGTACCTGAAGATGTACCTGAAGACGTACCTGAAGACGTACCTGAAGACGTACCTGAAGATGTACCTGAAGATGTACCTGAAGACGTACCTGAAGACGTACCTGAAGACGTACCTGAAGACGTACCTGAAGACGTACCTGAAGACGTACCTGAAGACGTACCTGAAGACGTACCTGAAGACGTACCTGAAGATGTACCTGAAGACGTACCTTAAGACGTACCTGAAGACGTACCTGAAGACGAACCTGAAGATGTACCTGAAGATGTACCTGAAGACGTACCTGAAGACATACCTGAAGATGTACCTGAAGAAGTACCTGAAGACGTACCTGAAGATGTACCTGAAGACGTACCTGAAGACGTACCTGAAGATGTACCTGAAGAAGTACCTGAAGATGTACCTAAAGACGTACCTAAAGACGTACCTGAAGATGTACCTGAAGACGTACCTGAAGATGTACCTGAAGACCTACCTGAAGACGTACCTGAAGATGTACCTGAAGACGTACCTGAAGATGTACCTGAAGACGTACCTGAAGACGTACCTGAAGACGTACCTGAAGACGTACCTGAAGACGTACCTGAAGATGTACCTTAAGATGTACCTGAACATGTACCTAAAGACGTACCTGAAGATGTACTTTAAGATGCACCTAAAGACGTACCTGAAGATGTACTTTAAGATGTACCTAAAGACGTACCTGAACATGTACTTTAAGATGTACCTAAAGATGTACCTGAAGATTCCGAACACGGAGTTAAAGACGCTCAGCATTAGAAACACGTCTCTGCTCCTGAAGCGACGAAACTCTTTAATCTCTGTGTGTTTTCTCTCTGTAATCATAATTCCACGGCCTCGTCTGAAATGGTGTCTCTCGTCGATCGCAGGCAGAGACGCAGAGATATTGCCGACAGATTGCGGAGAGAAACGCCCAGATGGCCGAGTCTGAAAGTCTCATCCGGCAGAAAGACGAGGAGATAATCCATCTGAGGAGGAATTCATCAAGGTGAGCTACTGTAGGCACAGCCTCGTCGAGCGTTTCCAGCAAAAACATTTGTAACGTGTGTGTTTAGTCGAGTGTGTTTGTTCGTCTTTTACTTCCTGATGGATCTTTTGTTGGCTTCACACACGGACGCTGATAAAAGCAACAGTTTGTGTCGATACTTGCCAAACATGAAGCGTTTTGTTCTTTAACTATCAGTCGCTGCAGAGTCGAATGAGTGCAGAATGAAGACGACAATAACGTATATTACTCATAGGTCGACCATAATAACCATCATCGTTGATGGAGTCGTACGAAGCGTTAACACCAAGAAGTTCCTACACAGAGTCGTTATATTCATCGCCGTGGCAACCACCAGTACGTGGACACATCCGTCTTCCAGAACCAGTGACATCATTGGTGTCGGTTGTGACGTTAGAACAGTTGATTTTAGTCGATTGAGCCTTTTTTTCTCGACAAATGTAGTTCAGATAAGAATTACTTACTTACTTAATCATACCTGTAGTTTCCTCAGTTCAGCCACTAGGTGGAGCCGGTAAACATTTAATTCAATAAAAATGTTCGGCTCAGTTATGGTCTGTGGATTGAAAAGACAACTTAAAATGACTGAAATGTTTTATTGCACTTGATATTATTCAGTCGTCAACTTAAGGTCATGAAAACAAAAAATATCATATTTTTATTACCAACTTTGACCTAACTTAATATATTGTTGAAATTATTTATATATATATTTAGGGAGTGTATTGTCAACAATCTGGTGTTAAGACATTTATTATGATACAGAATCACAATGATATTTGTTGCAATTCTGTAGTTACAAGTATATATGTTTAGTATTGTCCAGTACTTGACTCGGGTGTTGTGATAGTTTAGTAACAAGTATATATGTGTAGTATTGTCCAGTACTTGACTCTGGTGTTGTGATAGTGTAGTAACAAGTATATATGTGTAGTATTGTCCAGTACTTGACTCTGGTGTTGTGATAGTGTAGTAACAAGTATATAGGTGTAGTATTGTCCAGTACTTGACTCTGGTGTTGTGATAGTGTAGTAACAAGTATATATGTGTAGTATTGTCCAGTACTTGACTCTGGTGTTGTGATAGTGTAGTAACAAGTATATGTGTGTAGTATTGTCCAGTACTTGACTCTGGTGTTGTGATAGTGTAGTAACAAGTATATGTGTGTAGTATTGTCCAGTACTTGACTCTGGTGTTGTGATAGTGTAGTAACAAGTATATATGTGTAGTATTGTCCAGTACTTGACTCTGGTGTTGTGATAGTGTAGTAACAAGTATATATGTGTAGTATTGTCCAGTACTTGACTCTGGTGTTGTGATAGTGTAGTAACAAGTATATATGTGTAGTATTGTCCAGTACTTGACTCTGGTGTTGTGATAGTGTAGTAACAAGTATATGTGTGTAGTATTGTCCAGTACTTGACTCTGGTGTTGTGATAGTGTAGTAACAAGTATATATGTGTAGTATTGTCCAGTACTTGACTCTGGTGTTGTGATAGTGTAGTAACAAGTATATATGTGTAGTATTGTCCAGTACTTGACTCTGGTGTTGTGATAGTGTAGTAACAAGTATATATGTGTAGTATTGTCCAGTACTTGACTCTGGTGTTGTGATAGTGTAGTAACAAGTATATATGTGTAGTATTGTCCAGTACTTGACTCTGGTGTTGAGATAGTTTAGTAACAAGTATATATGTGTAGTATTGTCCAGTACTTGACTCTGGTGTTGTGATAGTTTAGTAACAAGTATATATGTGTAGTATTGTAGAGTACTTGACTCTGGTGTTGAGATAGTTTAGTAACAAGTATATATGTGTAGTATTGTAGAGTACTTGACTCTGGTGTTGAGATAGTGTAGTAACAAGTATATATGTGTAGTATTGTCCAGTACTTGACTCTGGTGTTGAGATAGTTTAGTAACAAGTATATATGTGTAGTATTGTCCAGTACTTGACTCTGGTGTTGTGGTAGTGTAGTAACAAGTATATATGTGTAGTATTGTCCAGTACTTGACTCTGGTGTTGTGATAGTGTAGTAACAAGTATATATGTGTAGTATTGTCCAGTACTTGACTCTGGTGTTGTGATAGTCTAGTAACAAGTATATATGTGTAGTATTGTAGAGTACTTGACTCTGGTGTTGAGATAGTTTAGTAACAAGTATATATGTGTAGTATTGTAGAGTACTTGACTCTGGTGTTGAGATAGTTTACTAACAAGTATATATGTGTAGTATTGTCCAGTACTTGACTCTGGTGTTGAGATAGTTTAGTAACAAGTATATATGTGTAGTATTGTAGAGTACTTGACTCTGGTGTTGAGATAGTTTACTAACAAGTATATATGTGTAGTATTGTCCAGTACTTGACTCTGGTGTTGAGATAGTTTAGTAACAAGTATATATGTGTAGTATTGTCCAGTACTTGACTCTGGTGTTGTGATAGTGTAGTAACAAGTATATATGTGTAGTATTGTCCAGTACTTGACTCTGGTGTTGTGATAGTGTAGTAACAAGTATATATATGTAGTATTTTCCAGTACTTGACTCTGGTGTTGTTATAGTGTAGTAACAAGTATATATATGTAGTATTGTCCAGTACTTGACTCTGGTGTTGTAGTATTTACAGACCACATGACTCTTGACGAAGTATTAACTGTTTCCATTTGTTTTCAAACCAAAATATATCCTAACATCAGCTTTAAAAGCTGCTGGACTCACTGTATCCTCTCGTCCTCAGTCGTAACTTCTTTCATTTGTTTTCAAACCAAAATATGTCCAAATATCAGCTCTCAAAGCTGCTGGACTCACTGTATCCACTCGTCCTCAGTCATCATTCTTCATTTAGCTCTGGAGGACGTAATGAATGCTGCCATCTAGAGGCCGGAATTTTCTTCTGTTGGTCTTGTTGTTAGAAACACAAAAATTAACAAACACGGTGAATGTTTGCATGTTAATTGTACATTTAAAAAAGTCTAAATATTTTATTTTACACCAATTGATTATTATGCTGTTGAATATCAATACACTGTTGTAAAAAAAAGCATTAAAATAAAGTATGGTAAAAAAAAACTAGCATCGGTGCAGAGTTTCTGACGCTTGTTTCACGACATAAGGATGTATGTTAATTCTTTCTCAGTTGTAACTTTTCTTCATGAGATGTTTACATTTTCAACAGGAGAATAAGACACTGGAACATTAGCTCAGAGCGCCCTCTGGCGGCTGCCGGTGTAAGACAATATCGAACACTTCTACTATATAAAATGTAAACAGTAAAACAAATATGGTGCGTGTTGCTCAACTTTCTGGTCCGATCAGATCCGAAGACGCCCTGCGAGCGTCGCAGCGAGCGTGTCGGGAACTGAGCGAGAACCTGCGGCGAGTCGCTCAGGACCAGGAGAGTCTGGACCTGAAGGCGGCGGCGGAGCTGGACGACCTGTACCGCACCAAGATCAACCTGGAGGAGCGGCTGGTGGAGCTGATCAGGTGAGACCCTGGACCCTCTCTGGAGACGACGAACCTGAGCTTCGGTTCCTTCGCCTCCAGAGAGAAGGACGTTCTGTGGCAGAAGTCGGACGCGCTGGAGTTCGAGCAGAAGCTGCGAGACGAGGAGAACGAGCGCGACGTCAACTATTGCGGCGGCTGTCGCAGTCAGTTCAGCTGGTGGCTCCGCAAGCACAGCTGCAGGTGAATATATACGTCTTATACTCTTTATTTAAACTTCACCTCAAAACTCTCCTGACTTCTTCACATGTTGTAAATGTTAAAGTCTTCAACATGCAGTAGTTCGTTCATCAGGACGTCGCTCCGTTTTGAAGGTAGTACTTTATAAAGTTCTCGTCTGAAATCTCGCCGAACGAGATTATGGTTTAAATGATACATTGTGACATCACACTGGTGCAGGTGTCCTCCCCTAGAAGATCAGTTAAGTACCTACATGTTAATAAACAACATAAATATTTATGTAAACATGGTGAGAGTTACTTCTGCCTTTAGGTGTTTTTCTAATGTGTACATTAAGCAGCAAACATTAGTTTTATTATTTGTTTTTAATGTACAAAATGGGAGTTTCAGGGCTGAGTTTGAAATTAACGTGAGTCCTTGAATGCAACTTGTGTTTTTGTGACCAATCAGAGCAGAGTGGGCGTGGCTGCTCGTCCAAGACTTCTTCTCAGCCAAAACAGCGCATTTTAAGTGGGCGGGGCTTAAGCGTATTTTCTGATATAAATATATTTATTAAATGAGAGTTTTGTGTAAAAAGAAACTGAGTATAATAGAGTATAATAGAGTATAATAGAGTTGAATAGAGTATAATAGAGTATAATAGAGTTTAATAGAGTATAATAGAGTATAATAGAGTATAATAGAGTTGAATAGAGTTGAATAGAGTATAATAGAGTTTAATAGAGTATAATAGAGTTGAATAGAGTTGAATAGAGTATAATAAATAGAGTTGAAAAGAGTATAATAGAGTATAATAGAGTTTAATAGAGTTTAATAGAGTTTAATAGAGTATAATAGAGTTGAATAGAGTATAATAGAGTATAATAGAGTTTAATAGAGTATAATAGAGTATAATAGAGTATAATAGAGTATAATAGAGTTTAATAGAGTATACTAGAGTATAATAGAGTTGAATGGAGTTGAATGGAGTTTAATAGAGTTTAATAGAGTTTAATAGAGTATAATAGAGTATAATAGAGTATAATAGAGTATAATAGAGTATAATAGAGTTTAATAGAGTATAATAGAGTATAATAGAGTATAATAGAGTATAATAGAGTATAATAGAGTTGAATCGAGTTGAATGGAGTTGAATGGAGTTGAATGGAGTTGAATAGAGTATAATAGAGTATAATAGAGTTTAATAGAGTTTAATAGAGTATAATAGAGTATAATAGAGTATAATAGAGTATAATAGAGTTTAATAGAGTATAATAGAGTTTAGTAGAGTTAAATAGAGTTTAATAGAGTTTAATAGAGTATAATAGAGTTGAATAGAGTTGAATGGAGTTGAATGGAGTTTAATAGAGTTTAATAGAGTATAATAGAGTTTAATAGAGTATAATAGAGTATAATAGAGTGTACTAGAGTATAATAGAGGTCCTAGAACTATTTAAGAGACACTTACATC
>NC_141833.1:22797949-22880449 GCF_982586985.1 Callionymus lyra
CTCTGTCTTGTTCTTATTTTATTTTGATTATTTTTTATGAAAACTTTCTCTATTTGCTGTGGATAATTTGGAGAAAAAACAATTTCCCGAAGGAGACCTCCTGAGGGATCAATAACGTTTTACCTATACCTACCTAACCTAACCTTATATATTTCATTTGATTGGTTTTTACATTCTTAATCTATACTTATGTGAATTTTACAAACAATTTGAATATGATGCAATAAATATAGTATTTTTTATTTGAAAAACTTAAGATGAAGTAATGAAAATGTCAAATAAAAGAAGGTAAATAACAACATATTGACAACACCACGTATTAACGTAACTGTAATTGAACAATTTCAACTATAATCAAACTATTTTCAACTATAATAAAACAATTTCAACTAGAATCAAACAATTTCAACTATAATCAAACTATTTTCAACTATAATCAAACAATTTTAAACTATAATCAAACAATTTTCAACTATAATCAAAGATTTTCAACTATAATCAAACAATTTTCAACTAAAATCAAACAATTTTCAACTATAATCAAACAATTTTCAACTATAATCAAACTATTTTCAACTATAATCAACAATTTCAACTATAATCAAACAATTTTCAACTATAATCAAAGATTTTCAACTATAATCAAACAATTTTCAACTATAATCAAACAATTTTCAACTAAAATCAAAGATTTTCAACTATAATCAAACAATTTTCAACTACAATCAAGCAATTTTCAACTAAAATCAAAGATTTTCAACTATAATCAAACAATTTTCAACTATAATCAAACAATTTTCAACTATAATCAAACAATTTTCAACTGTAATCAAACAATTTTCAACTATAATCAAACAATTTTCAACTATAATCAAAGATTTTCAACTATAATCAAACAATTTTCAACTAAAATCAAACAATTTTCAACTATAATCAAACTATTTTCAACTATAATCAAACTATTTTCAACTATAATCAACAATTTCAACTATAATCAAACAATTTTCAACTATAATCAAAGATTTTCAACTATAATCAAACAATTTTCAACTATAATCAAACAATTTTCAACTAAAATCAAAGATTTTCAACTATAATCAAACAATTTTCAACTATAATCAAGCAATTTTCAACTAAAATCAAAGATTTTCAACTATAATCAAACCATTTTCAACTATAATCAAACAATTTTCAACTATAATCAAAGATTTTCAACTATAATCAAACAATTTTCAACTATAATCAAACAATTTTCAACTAAAATCAAAGATTTTCAACTATAATCAAACCATTTTCAACTACAATCAAGCAATTTTCAACTAAAATCAAAGATTTTCAACTATAATCAAACCATTTTCAACTATAATCAAACAATTTTCAACTATAATCAAACAATTTTCAACTATAATCAAAGATTTTCAACTATAATCAAACAATTTTCAACTATAATCAAACAATTTTCAACTATAATCAAACAATTTTCAACTATAATCAAACAATTTTCAACTATAATCAGACAATTTTCAACTATAATCAACAATTTTCAACTATAATCAAAGATTTTCAACTATAATCAAACTATTTTCAACTGTAATCAGACAATTTTCAACTATAATCATCAATTTTCAACTATAATCAAAGATTTTCAACTATAATCAAACAATTTTCAACTATAATCAAACAATTTTCAACTATAATCAAACAATTTTCAACTATAATCAAAGATTTTCAACTATAATCAAACAATTTTCAACTATAATCAAACAATTTTCAACTAAAATCAAAGATTTTCAACTATAATCAAACAATTTTCAACTATAATCAAGCAATTTTCAACTAAAATCAAAGATTTTCAACTATAATCAAACCATTTTCAACTATAATCAAACAATTTTCAACTATAATCAAAGATTTTCAACTATAATCAAACAATTTTCAACTATAATCAAACAATTTTCAACTAAAATCAAAGATTTTCAACTATAATCAAACAATTTTCAACTACAATCAAGCAATTTTCAACTAAAATCAAAGATTTTCAACTATAATCAAACCATTTTCAACTATAATCAAACAATTTTCAACTATAATCAAACAATTTTCAACTATAATCAAAGATTTTCAACTATAATCAAACAATTTTCAACTATAATCAAACAATTTTCAACTATAATCAAACAATTTTCAACTATAATCAGACAATTTTCAACTATAATCAACAATTTTCAACTATAATCAAAGATTTTCAACTATAATCAAACTATTTTCAACTGTAATCAGACAATTTTCAACTATAATCATCAATTTTCAACTATAATCAAAGATTTTCAACTATAATCAAACAATTTTCAACTATAATCAAACAATTTTCAACTATAATCATCAATTTTCAACTATAATCAAAGATTTTCAACTATAATCAAACTATTTTCAACTATAATCAAACAATTTTCAACTATAATCATCAATTTTCAACTATAATCAAAGATTTTCAACTATAATCAAACAATTTTCAACTATAATCAAATAATTTTCAACTATAATCAAACAATTTTCAACTGTAATCAGACAATTTTCAACTATAATCAAAGATTTTCAACTATAATCAAACAATTTTCAACTATAATCAAACAATTTTCAACTATAATCAGACAATTTTCAACTATAATCAGACAATTTTCAACTATAATCAAACAATTTTCAACTATAATCAAATAATTTTCAACTATAATCAAACAATTTTCAACTATAATCAAACAATTTTCAACTATAATCAAACTATTTTCAACTATAATCAAACAATTTTCAACTATAATCAAACAATTTTCAACTGTAATCAAACAATTTTCAACTATAATCAAACAATTTTCAACTATAATCAAACAATTTTCAACTATAATCAAACTATTTTCAACTATAATTAACAATTTCAACTATAATCAAACAATTTTCAACTATAATCAAACTATTTTCAACTATAATTAACAATTTCAACTATAATCAAACAATTTTCAACTATAATCAAACAATTTTCAACTGTAATCAAACAATTTTCCACTATAATCAAACAATTTTCAACTATAGTCAAAGATTTTCAACTATAATCAAACATTTTTCAACTATAATCAAACAATTTTCAACTATAATCAAACAATTTTCAACTAAAATCAAACAATTTTCAACTATAATCATCAATTTTCAACTATAATCAGACAATTTTCAACTATAATCAGACAATTTTCAACTATAATCAAACAATTTTCACTATAATCAAACAATTTTCAACTATAATCAGACAATTTTCAACTATAATCAAACAATTTTCAACTATAATCAAACAATTTTCAACTATAATCAAACAATTTTCAACTATAATCAAAGATTTTCAACTATAATCAAACAATTTTCAACTATAGTCATCTATTTTCAACTATAATCAAACAATTTTCAACTAAAATCAAACAATTTTCAACTGTAATCAGACAATTTTCAACTATAATCAAAGATTTTCAACTATAATCAAACAATTTTCAACTATAATCCAACAATTTTCAACTGTAATCAAACAATTTTCAACTATATTCAAACAATTTTCAACTATAATCAAACTATTTTCAACTATAATCAACAATTTTCAACTATAATCAAACAATCTTGGTCTTATTAAAACCACGTTCAAAGTGCTGCAGTATCATTGAAGACATCAGACTTCATTAAACATCAAGACATTAAACACCATGAACATCACGTTCACATCTGTCCTGCAGCAGCAGCAGCAACAGTGCAGCAGATCTGACGTCAGACGCCGAGGACTCCAGCGCGCCGACGCAGGACGCCGAGATCGCTCTGCTCAAGTCTGGGGAGATGACGTGAGTTTATAGACAAGTGTAAGATAAGATAAGATGTCACTTTATTTGATTAGATAGACTTTATTAATCCCTCTGGAGATCAAGTCCCACGGCGGGAAAGGTGGGTCGTTGAATCTCATAAATGAAATAGATATAGAAATAAGATTAAACATAAATTCAAAATGACTCGGACGGTATGTATATGTTGTATCTGTAGGTGTTTTTAGTGCATTTTTTTGTGTTTTATTTGCTTTAATTGTATTATCTTTGTGTTTTCAACGGTTTTAATATATTTGATGTACTTTTGTACATTAACATCTACTGTTGTTTTAAGGTTCTCTGTAAATATATAAATAAAGTTGAGTATATTAGTATATATATATATATGAAACGAATATATATACAGTATATATATACCAAAAAAACATTAATAATAAATGTATATATATATTCTGTATATATAGTCTATTCATATATTTACACAAACGAACAAAGTAAGAAAAGAAACCAAAACTTTTGTTTTCTTACTTTGTTCGTTCATTGTTGTTTAGTTCATCATGTCAAACATAAGCGTAAATGTAATATTATATATATATATATAAATATATATATATATATATATATATATTTATATATATATATACAGAAGTTTATTGTCTGCAGGTCTATATATATATATATATATATATATATATATATATATATATATATTTATATATATATATATATATACAGAAGTTTATTGTCTGCAGGTCTATATATATATATATATATATATATATATATATATATATATATATAGACCTGCAGACAATGAACTTCTGTCTTTAGTTGAGATCCAGAGAAAGTTTTTAGGTTTTTTTAATGGATAAAGAAAAACAAAACTACCTAAGAATGTGTATTTGTGCATATATTTCCTGTTCTTAAGTGGCAAAATATTCATAGTTAAAAATGTTTAACACGTAATAGTCTTCTTCTACTTATCTAAAAATATATTTAAAGCTATATTCATGAGGGATCAATAAAGTTTTACCTTACCTTACCTTATTGTTGAATGTTAGCAAGCTATTATTATTGGTGTATATTGTGTTTTTTGTATTTTTAATAGTGAATTACTTCTCTCGTGGTACTTCTCTCTTATCGGGTTAAATGATCAGAAGTTTTCAACAAAGGTTACTTTGAACGACTTCTGTATTTACTGTAAATAATCAGCATTTAAGGTTCTGTGTGAAGTGATGTTTTGACTGAAGAACACGAACGTTGAGTGACGTACGTCCATGAATCCGTCCAGACTCACGTCTCACTTCACCGCGGACGACATCGCAGAGTTCGGCGACGCTCCCCGAGAATTGTTCATCAAGTCCAGCTGCTACAGCAGCGTCACCCTCGCCATGAGCCGGCCCGGGCCCACGGTGGGCTGGACCTTCACCTCCGAGCCCAAGAGCATCTCCTTCAGCGTGGTCTACAGGGAGAGGCGCGACGCTCCTCTGGACCAGGCCAAGGTAGGCCCTGGTCCGAGACCCTGGTCTGAGACCCTGGTCTGAGACCCTGGTCTGAGACCCTGGTCTGAGACCCTGGTCTGAGACCCTGGTCTGAGACCCTCCTCTCTGGTCTCCTCCTCAGGTCCTGATCCCGCTCACGCGCTGCAACTCCCACAAGGAGACCATGCAGGGCGAGATGAAGGTGCGGAACCCTGGAGAGTACACGCTCGTCTTCGACAACTCCTTCTCCAGGTCAGTGCAGCAACAAGTGACGTCGGCTCTGAGTCACCGAGTCCTCAGGCCTGACTCACCGGATCCTGATTGGTCGCTCGCGAGATGATCCAAAACTAACAATAGCTCCGGAGGAACAAGAACATTGACTTTTTAATGCCAGAGCTGCGAGAAAATATCCATACGTGGAGAATTGATTTTTTAATTCATAATACTGGTAAATACAATTAAAAGTATACATATATTTACTTTAACATGTAAATATCTACAGTGTTTGTTATTAAACCTCTGGCCTCTAGTTGGCAGCAGTCATTATGTCCTCCACAGCTAAAGGAAGAATGATGACTGAGGACGAGAGGATACAGTAACCAACACATTTTGGTTTGAAAACAAATGAAAGCAGTTACGACTTCGTCAAGAGTCATGTGGTCTGTAAATACTACAACACCAGAGTCAAGTACTGGACAATACTACACATATATACTTGTTACTACACTATCACAACACCAGAGTCAAGTACTGGACAATACTACACATATATACTTGTTACTACACTATCACAACACCAGAGTCAAGTACTGGACAATACTACACATATATACGTGTTACTACACTATCACAACACCAGAGACAAGTACTGGACAATACTACACATTTACACTTGTTACTACACTATAACAACATCAGAGTCAAGTACTGGAGAATACTACACATATATACTTGTTACTACACTATCACAACACCAGAGTCAAGTACTGGACAATACTACACATATATACTTGTTACTACACTATCACAACACCAGAGTCAAGTACTGGACAATACTACACATATACTCTTGTTACTACACTATCACAACATCAGAGTCAAGTACTGGACAATACTACACATATATACTTGTTACTACACTATCACAACACCAGAGTCAAGTACTGGACAATACTACACATATATCCTTGTTACTACACTATCACAACACCAGAGTCAAGTACTGGACAATACTACACATATATACTTGTTACTACACTATCACAACACCAGAGTCAAGTACTGGACAATACTACGCATATATACTTGTTACTACACTATCACAACACCAGAGTCAAGTACTGGACAATACTACACATATATACTTATGACTTAGACAATATTAGATCTAATGATGTTCATATGCTTCTCTGCTCCAGGTTCATCTCAAAGAAGGTCCAGTACCACCTGACCGTGGACCAGCCGGTGGTCTACGACGGAACCGATCAGTGACCCGTGACTCACGGTTCCTCGTCACACTGGTCACACGACGAGAGGAATTCTCATCACGCGATCGTTTAAAACCGTGTCACGGTCCTGAAGAACCTGCGTTAAAATGTTCTTTAAACTCGCGGTCGATCGGGTCTCAGGAGGTCGTCGGGTCGCGTCTCGAGGTCTGACACTAGGAGCGAAACCTGTACGAGTAGATATAGATGTTCTGGACGATGACACGCAGAGTTCTCTGGAGATGATCTTAAATCATGATTTTTAAAAAGAATCAAGTTCTCCTGATGGTTCATGTGTAAAACAAAATGGCGTCACGTGTATTTAAACATCGACAGAAACGTTGTTTCTTGACACTAGACTCCGCATGTAGAAGATTTATATTCTCGCACCTTCAGTCGTCGTCACTCATCGCTGCTGCTTCAGAGAATATTCTCGTGGTCAGAACACGACCTGGTCTTCGTCGCTGCCTTTCTTTCCTGCTTCTGATCCCGGCGCCGCAGAAACTCAACTATGCATGATCGCGACAATATGGAGTCTTTATCTTGAAGATCCACACGTTCAGCCTCTATTTTACATATTTATATATTTATGCCGTCGTTTACGGTGAGAACCTTCAAAATGCAGAGCAACGTTTGAGCTTTTTTTTTTTTACCACGTTTCTAAATGTCGCTCCTTCATCTTCTCTTGCCTCAGCAAACGTTTTGCGAAACCATTACCAGAGAATGAGAGAAAGAATCACTGTGTTCTATATTTGAAACTATTTTTCTTACGTCTCGAGCCAAACGTGAATCGTTGCGACGCATTTAAAGGTTTGTACGGTTTGTCGTGTGAGATTATAGATGTTTTCTCTCCGATTTGTATCCAGTTAGGATTAAATTAAGATTATGAATAAATCAAGTGTGGCATCAACGACACTTTGAACTTCTATCTTTCTTATCTTCACGGTTGTTTTGAAGGATCGTAGTCGAGAAACTTGATCAACTTTATATTAATATCTTGTCAGATTATCATTATTTGATTTAAATTAGATGAAGGTTGTTTTCAGAAGACATGTTTGTGTCTCACAATAAACACGTTTAAAAAAATGGTCTACAAAAAGTGTGGAATGATTACTTAGCATTAGCGGTAGCATTAGCGAGTAGCATTAGCGAGTAGCATTAGCGAGTAGCATATAGCTCGTTCCTCAATAATTTGGGTCAACTGGAAAAAATGTTGGATAATTAAATCACATTGTTTGTTTGTTCTTGTTGTGTACCTACTTTTGTGGGTTCAAATGTCAACGCTGTGTTGTTATCCATGATGGTTTGTCTCCGCCCGATGCTACATGCTAGCATGTGTAGCAGCTATTGTTGTCGTGTGTCTCTTGTGTGTTCCTCAAGGTTAATGATCTCATTGTAAGTCATGTCACACACACTCACTCACACACACACACACACACACGTGTGGTGATGCTACTCGTTGTGCGTTGAATGTAAATGTGATGAAAACACTCGCACATAAATTGACATCAAATGTGTTTCTTTTCTCAAAAGAGCCGCAGGCGAAGCGTCTCACACACACACACACACACACACACACACACACACACACACACACACACACACACACACACACACACCTACACACACACACACTCACACACTCACACACACACTGAAGTGTCTCTCCATCATGTGTCGTGTCAGTCACACCTGGTTTATGTTCAGGTCGCGTCACAAGTAGCTGCGGGACGACGAGAGGATGATGGAGGGATGATGGAAAGAAGGGAAGATAGTGTGACCTGGTTTAAACTTCCTTCTGTAGCCATTAGCGCGACGGTGCTGCACCTGGATCGACCCGGAGAAGACGTGATCACGACACGATTCACAGGTACCTTGCACACGCCACTTTGAGCGTCGCCTACCCCTCCTTCATTGTCGGAGGTCAACTTTTGAACTCGGATGAGACACGTGTGTCCAGAAGAGGGCGCTGTTGCAACGAGATGGTAGTTGCATGTCTCTCCCTGGTTCATTTGCTCTGGAGTCTGTCCCAGCCACCCAGGGTAAGAGGCACAGACGCACCCCTCCTCCTCCTCCCCCCCACAGATCTTCTCTTTTATATCTCTGTCCTTCCTCTCGTCTCCCATGATCCTCTCTGCTTCTCCGGAGCCACAAATCAGATCCGTCACAACTTTAACAAAGTCTCTAAAAAATATCCTCAACGACTCGAGTCAGAACCGGATCCGAACTCGTGGAGTCGGTTCTGCTCGTTCAGAGATGAATAATCGGCCGCTGCATTATGACCACCTGGTTCCTCGTGTTCCTGCAGCTTCTTCATGAAGAACATGTTCATCTTTGGTTTGGGTTTGGTTCGAAAAAACGCTTCAGTGGTGCGTTCAGGGACCTCAGGAATCTGAGTTGGATATGATTTAAATTGAATTAGTAGGTGTGATGCTCTGCTCGTCCACTAGTGGGAGCCGTTTTCACTGGGTAAACAATAATAATATATAATATAATAATATTTTAAAAGAAAAAAATACATTTAGATTTGAATCAGAATATTTTTTAACGAATGAAAAACTTTCTACAATATGACATTTTATTTTTAATAGTAGTTAAAACATGTATAGTGTTGCAGTGCATGCTGGGAAGGATCGTCACATCATGTAACGTGTGACGTTTATTATTTAAATTTATTGAGATCAAGGTCGTTATCAACCGTGTTGTTCAACAAAGAAATGAAAAATAAACATTTGAATTGTAAATATACACCTTTTTAAACATCATTATTAAACTTATTATCAGTGTTTATGTTAAGTAAGTAAGTAATTTGTATTTATAGAGCGCTTTTCCAGACCAGGGTCACAAAGCGCTTAAACAATCAAAACAATATTCAATAAAATATATACTTTAAAGGTAAAGATAAAACTGAGACAAAAATCCCTCAACACTGGAAATGTTTTTTCTTTTTGTCTGTTGGGAAGTTTTTTTTATGTTTTTTTTCGAAGATTAATATTTTTAAAGAGAATTTTCTTTAATAATTGTATTTACTTTTGAAGTATGAAAGTTTATCAGTTCCATCGGAATATTGAAGTTCGAAATCAACATTTGAAATGTTAAATTTTTTAAAATGTTGATATATTTTTTCGCATTTGCTAGTTTTTTGGTGAATAATTACATTTAATAATTTCTATATTAAAAATTGCATTTGTTTTTATTTTCAATCATTTAATTTTAATTTTTAACACATACAGTTTGATGTAATAGTTCCTATAATTAAAAAATACATTTTCTAAAATCAATGTTTTGTTATTTGTAGTCTTTTTAATTCAATATAAAGATTAAACACTTTAATTAAACCAACATTTTTACATTAAATCTAAAACTACAGATGAAAAAATACTGAATTTTAAACATTCATTTTGAATGTATTGGAATAAGAATATAATAAAGTGTTTAAAATGAATTTATTTTGAATATATTAAAAAGGAAATGATAATAAATGAAAGATTATTCAACAGAAACGAATCCATTTATAAACGTTCCCGTCTTTACGATCCTCCATGTCTGGAGTTTTGTGTCTCGGGGTCACGACCCCTGCAGCCGCCGGCGCCAGCGCCGACCATTGCCTTAGATTCAAGCGTAGAGTCGCGGCGGGTTCGTCCTCACGGTCGTCCATCGAGTCCCTCGCTCGGCACGAGACGCTCGTCCTCCATCCTCACGGTAAAACACAAGCCTGTTGCCATGGCAACCCCCTCTTCCCACCAAAGATCGGAGGGCTTTCCGGACCGGATCTCCACTTCCTCTCCGGGGGCCGCAACATTACGACCACCTCAAGATGATTGAGCGGGTCGGTCCAGAAGGTTCTTCCCCGAGGGTCCGGTTCTGGACACAGATGGGTTTTATTGTGAAGGAGTCGAAGATGTTTGTAGCTTCAGGGGAGAAGTTTCAGGAGGAAGATAATGTTACAGACGTCAGACGTGAAACTTTAACGACAAAATCCCGGATGACGGTCAACGATTTTATGGAGCGACTGTTGCGTCAGAACGTCGTTAAATACGACGATGAACGATACGACACTTGAAGGGCAGATGAAGCAGAACATTTAAAATACTGTAGATATTTCCCTGATTATGTTTTTTTATGATAAGAACTTTAAGCTGAGAAGTTTTTACCCTCATAAGCAAATATCGAATAAATAAAGATAATTCATTAAATTGTGAAATTTAACGATTTATTTTTTGGTTTCAAAAATATTGCAAAATGCAAAAAAGAGGGAAATAAATTATATATATTATTCTAAATTATTCTATTATGTTGTTATAATTTTTTAAATAAATGGCAGAACATAACAAACATCCAAAAACAATCATAATAATAATAATAATAGCAAAATGCTAATGCTAAGCTAACATTTAGTGCAGGCAGCTCGGACAGCTAAACGGTTGGCTTGTGGCCAAGAGGTTGTGGGTTCAATCCCACCATCTGATGATGAGCAGGACGCGTCGCAGCCTACTCCCATCACTGTGAGATCGTGATTGACGACCATTGACGACATTTTTGTTGATTCTCTGCTCCTCATCAACCATAACAGGGCTGTGTCCCAGCTAGATAGGGTGACAGGCCGGGACACCCTGGACAGGAAACCATCACAGCACTCGTCGTGAATCCTTGGGGGTCGAACCTCGAGTTCTCTCCGAGCTCAAGTGGTTTATGACCCCGTGAATATGCAGCTAAACTCCCATGATGCACTGCAGCTCCTCCATGGACACTTTTTCTCTTCCCAGCACGTGTTTCCATGGAGACGCTCCTGCAGCATGTGTCATTGACTTCAATTAGTGCTCGATCTGGTGACGTCACAGAGATGATGTCATGATGGAGACGTGATGATTTAAAGAAGTAGAATTATTCTCTTTTTTCTCTTTAGAAGAATCTTTTTTTTCTGCTCTTCTGTGGTCGCGGAGGCAGCAGCTGGAGATAAGAAGCCCAGACTTCTGTCCTTGCAACGTGTAGAAGTGTTTATCGTTGATGTGTATCACGATACAAGGATACTATATATTGATATATATGATAGTAACAAGTATATATGTGTAGTATTGTCCAGTACTTGACTCTGGTGTTGTGACAGTGTAGTAACAAGTATATATGTGTAGTATTGTCCAGTACTTGACTCTGGTGTTGTGATAGTGTAGTAACAAGGATATATGTGTAGTATTGTCCAGTACTTGACTCTGGTGTTGTGATAGTGTAGTAACAAGGATATATGTGTAGTATTGTCCAGTACTTGACTCTGGTGTTGTGATAGTGTAGTAACAAGTACATATGTGTAGTATCGTCCAGTACTTGACTCTGGTGTTGTGATAGTGTAGTAACAAGTATATATGTGTAGTATTGTCCAGTACTTGACTCTGGTGTTGTGATAGTGTAGTAACAAGGATATATGTGTAGTATTGTCCAGTACTTGACTCTGGTGTTGTGATAGTGTAGTAACAAGTATATATGTGTAGTATTGTCCAGTACTTGACTCTGGTGTTGTGATAGTGTAGTAACAAGTATATATGTGTAGTATTGTCCAGTACTTGACTCTGGTGTTGTGATAGTGTAGTAACAAGGATATATGTGTAGTATTGTCCAGTACTTGACTCTGGTGTTGTGATAGTGTAGTAACAAGGATATATGTGTAGTATTGTCCAGTACTTGACTCTGGTGTTGTGATAGTGTAGTAACAAGTATATATGTGTAGTATTGTCCAGTACTTGACTCTGGTGTTGTGATAGTGTAGTAACAAGAATATATGTGTAGTATTGTCCAGTACTTGACTCTGGTGTTGTGATAGTGTAGTAACAAGTATATATGTGTAGTATTGTCCAGTACTTGACTCTGGTGTTGTGATAGTGTAGTAACAAGTATATATGTGTAGTATTGTTCAGTACTTGACTCTGGTGTTGTGATAGTGTAGTAACAAGTATATATGTGTAGTATTGTCCAGTACTTGACTCTGGTGTTGTGATAGTGTAGTAACAAGTATATATGTGTAGTATTGTCCAGTACTTGACTCTGGTGTTGAAGTATTTACAGACCACATGACTCTTGATGACGTAGTAACTACTTTCATTTGTTTTCAAACAAAAATATGTCCAAACATCAGCTTTATAAGCTGCTGGAGTCACTGTATCCTCTCGTCCTCAGTCATCATTCTTCCTCTAGCTGTGGAGGACGTAACGACTGCTGCCACCTAGAGGCCATTAGTTTGATTAAGAAGAATAAACGATCACGTGTGTTTCTATCAAGTTAAACCGAAGCTAGAGATGTAGACGCACTCATCCTTCCTTAGGAAATATACAATTTTAACATTGAACCTCTTATTTATACAAAAGCTAACTTTAATGTTAATCACAAGTTGATATTAAACAAAAACCTCTACAGAAGAATATATACGAGTGTGTGTGAGTGTGTGTGTGTGCGTACGAGTGTGTGTGCATGTACGAGTGTGTGTGCGTATGATCGCGTGTGTGTACGAGTGTGTGTGCGTACGATTGAGTGTATACACGAGTGTGTGTATAATAATGTATGTACGAGTGTGTGTGTGTGTGTAAGCATGTATGTGTGCACCAGTGTGTGTGTAAGAGTGTGTGCGATAAAGTGT
Source organism: Callionymus lyra (assembly GCF_982586985.1). Classification (NCBI taxonomy): domain Eukaryota; kingdom Metazoa; phylum Chordata; class Actinopteri; order Syngnathiformes; family Callionymidae; genus Callionymus; species Callionymus lyra. The sequence goes on from NC_141833.1 coordinate 22,811,388, forward strand.
TTGTACGAGTGTGTGTGTTAGAATGTGTGTACGAGTGTTTGTTTAACAGTGTGTGTGTGCGAGTGCGTGTACAAGCGTGAGTACGAGTGTGTGTTTGTGTGTATGTAGGTGTGTTTTTGTCTGTGTGTGTACGAGTGTGTGTTTGTACGAGTGTGTGTACGTGTGTGTGTGTGTACCAGTGCGTGTACTAGTGCGTGTGTGTGTGTATATACGAGTGTGTGTGTGTGTGTACGAGTGCGTGTACTAGTGCGTGTGTGTGTGTGTATATACGAGTGTGTGTGTGTGTGTACATGTGTGTGTGTACTAGTGCGTGTGTGTGTGTATATACAAGTGTGTGTGTGTGTGTGTGTACATGTGTGTGTGTACTAGTGTGTGTGTGTGTGTGTACGAGTGTGTGTACGTGTGTGTGTGTGTGTGTGTGTATATACGAGTGTGTGTGTGTGTGTACGAGTGCGTGTACTAGTGCGTGTGTGTGTGTGTATATACGAGTGTGTGTGTGTGTGTACATGTGTGTGTGTACTAGTGCGTGTGTGTGTGTATATACGAGTGTGTGTGTGTGTGTACATGTGTGTGTGTACTAGTGTGTGTGTGTGTGTGTACGAGTGTGTGTACGTGTGTGTGTGTGTGTGTGTATATACGAGTGTGTGTGTGTGTGTACGAGTGCGTGTACTAGTGCGTGTGTGTGTGTGTATATACGAGTGTGTGTGTGTGTGTACGAGTGCGTGTACTAGTGCGTGTGTGTGTGTGTACATACGAGTGTGTGTGTGTGTGTGTACATGTGTGTGTGTCACTGACATCAACAGATGGTTCAGACTCGAGGGATCAAGACTCGACTTTTGCTTCACGTTGACCTTCACGTGACCTTCTTCAGGTTCATCTAAACACTCTGGTTTCCTCCCACAGTCCAGGAGAAGCTACTGATCCTTCAGTGACCACACAGTCCAGACATTTATAAAAAGTCAAATTAATTTATATTCAATATATATTTGTATTATTTGTGTATATTTTAACATCTTCATCATCTTCATCATCCTCAGTCTCTGGTCATGTGACCTGACATCACCTGTGTCGTCCAATCACGGCGGATATTTCCGTCCGGGTCAGCTCCAGGTTGTCGTGGCGACGGCGCCGTGATTGAGGGTCTGTTCCTTTGATTGCTACGAAAAGCTCCGTAATCTTCGACTATTATGAAGCTGACGTTCCGCTGGAAACCCTGAGCCCTCATTGGCTGCCGCCACAATATTTAGGAAACAAAGTCGGAAGTTTGAAGTCGGAGCCGAGACCAACAAACGCTCGCGTCTACAAAACAAAAACTTCAGCACCGTCAGCGAAAAACTGTTTTCCTCGAGTCGACGTGAAGAAGAAAAAACGATCGTGTGTTTCCGACTGAAGCTGGAGACGTAGATGCACTCGTCCTTCCTTACGAAATATACAATTTTAACATTGAAAAATAACGAAAACTTTAGTGTCACAAGTTGTCATTGAAACAACCGAGCTGGAGACTTAAAGTGTACGTGCACTCGTCCTTCCTTATAAAATGTCAACATCATTAAACATGTTTGTTAGCTTAAGCTCACTTTTTTCATCAAACAAACAATATTAATGTAGCATTTGCAGAAAAAAAACGTACTATATGAACAGTACTACTCACTTATGTAGACTTGCTTGTCCTTCCTTATAAAGTGTCAACATCATTTTACGTAAAGTTTGTTAGCTAAGCTCACTTTTTACCTCAAACAAACAATATAAATGTAGCATTTGCAGAAAAGAAACGTACTATATGAACAATACTATTCACTTATGTAGACGTGCTTGTCCTTCCTTTTAAAATGTCAACATCATTTAACATGTTTGTAAGCTAAAGCTAACTTTTTTCATCAAACAAACAATATTAATGTAGCATTTGCAGAAACAAAAGGTATTATATGAACACTACTACTCACTTATGTAGACATACTTGTCCTTCCTTATAAAGTGTCAACATCATTTTACATAAAGTTTGTTAGCTAAGCTCACTTTTTACCTCAAACAAACAATATAAATGTAGCATTTGCAGAAAAGAAACGTACTACATGAACACTACTACTCACTTATGTAGACATGCTTGTCCTTCCTTGTAAAATGTCAACATCATTTAAAATGTTTGTTAGCTAAAGCTAACTTTTGATATTAAATAATCAATATGAATGTGCAGAAAAGAATTGTTGCTAACTGAACAAAACGAGTCACTTACTGTATGTAGACGTGCTTGTCCTTCTTTATAAAATGTCGACATCATTTTAAATGTCTATTTGCTAAGCTAACGTTTTACATTATATCAACAATAAATAAATTTGACAGCTGCATAAAAAAACAACTTGATAACCGGACAAAGCTAGTGACTCATGTAGATGTGCTTCTCCTTCCTTAGAAAATAATGAAATCATTTCAAACGTCTTTTTTTTTTTTTTTCAGAAGCTAACTTAAGTGTGACGATAAACAAACAAGTGTAGCATCTGCAGAAGAAAAGAACTTATTAACTGAACAAAAGGAGTCACTAATGTAGACGTGCTTGTCCTTCTTTATAAAAAGTCAACATCATTTTAGGTGTTTGAAAGCTAAGCTCACTCTTGACATTAGTTTAACAATATAAATTTGGCATCTGCAGAAAAAAAGAACTTGATAACCAAAAAAAGCGAGATACTTGTGTAGATGCACTTGTCTTTCCCTATAAAATGTCAACAATATTCCAAAAAGTGTTTTTTTACAGAAGCTTAAGTGTGACGATAAACAAACAAATGTAAACGTAGCATCTGCAGAAGAAAAAAAACAACTTGCTAACTGAACAAAAGAACTTATGTAGACGTGCTTGTCCTTCTTTATAAAATGTCAACATCATTATAAGTGTTTGTAAACTAAGCTTAACTAACTTAAATGTAAATAACGAGTAAATGATTGTTAAATATTTATATATTTGCGGAAAAACGGTGGTGAAGTCTGACGGTTGGTTCGCGGCTCAGCGAAGATCTTGTGTTTTCGGCGCGAGATGAACCTGGAATAGAAACTTCCCGGCGAGAAAACCACGTGAGTTCGTCGCTCGTGAAACTTTAATGAAGCTCGTCTCGCCTTCGCGCTCCAGCGCCGCACAAGTGTTCGCTCGACTCGTGGAGCTGCAGCGTGATTGGCTGGAGGGTCTCATGTGGGAACCAAACAGGAAGTAGAACCAAACAGGAAGTAGAACCAAACAGGAAGTAGCATGAACCGATGTTTAGTTCTGGAACGTGTTCAACAGTTTCTCGTCTCTTAAAAAATATCTAAATGTTGATTTGAAATCAGTTAAAAAGTGAAATAATGAGAACTTCCTGGATCAACTTTCTAGCTCGTGTTGTGCAGGCGAGTTGAACGACCACTGATCTAAGTTTGATCTTGACTTTTGTGGTCATGAAGTTTTCGGATCAGATCAAGTACATGTCGAGTCCATGTGGAGTCCATGTGGAGTCCATGTGGAGTCCATGTGGAGTCCAGGTGGAGTCCAGGTCGAGTCCAGGTCGAGTCCAGGTCGAGTCCAGATCGAGTCCAGATCGAGTCCAGATCGGGTACATGTGGAGTCCATGTGGAGTCCATGTTGAGTCCAGGTCGAGTCCAGGTCGAGTCCAGGTCGAGTCCATGTCGAGTCCAGCTTGAGTCCATGTCGAGTCCAGATCGAGTCCAGCTCATGTCCAGATTGAGTCCAGCTCAAGTCCATGTCGAGTCCAGTTCGAGTCCAAATCGATTCCAGATCGAGTCCATGTCGAGTCCATGTCGAGTCCAGATCGAGTCCAGATCAAGTCCAGATCGAGTCCATGTTGAGTCCATATCGAGTCCATGTCGAGTCCAGTTCGAGTCCAGATCGAGTCCAGTTCGAGTCCAGGTCGAGTCCAGGTCAAGTCCAGATCGAGTCCAGATCGAGTCCAGATCGGGTACATGTGGAGTCCATGTGGAGTCCATGTTGAGTCCAGGTCGAGTCCAGGTCGAGTCCAGGTCGAGTCCAGCTTGAGTCCATGTCGAGTCCAGATCGAGTCCAGCTCATGTCCAGATCGAGTCCAGCTCAAGTCCATGTCGAGTCCAGTTCGAGTCCAAATCGATTCCAGATCGAGTCCATGTCGAGTCCAGATCGAGTCCAGATCAAGTCCAGATCGAGTCCAGTTCGAGTCCAGATCGAGTCCAGCTCAAGTCCATGTCGAGTCCATGTCGAGTCCATGTCGAGTCCATGTCGAGTCCAGGTCGAGTCCATGTCGAGTCCAGTTCGAGTCCAGTTCGAGTCCATGTCGAGTCCAGTTCGAGTCCAGTTCGAGTCCAGATCGAGTCCAGATCGAGTCCAGATCGAGTCCAGATCGAGTTGAACGACCACTGATCTAAGTTTGACCTTGACTTTTGTGGTCATGAAGTGTTCGGAGTGAACTTCGTCCTCCATCTTGGCGAACTCTGGTTTCCTCCCAAAAACAAAGAGAGGTTTCCAGGGTGTCCCCTTTGTTGACCCATGGAATAGTTTTACAGTCCAGCTCACGGCGCCCCCTAGAGTGTGAAAAGAAGATAAAAAGTCAAGTCCATGTCGAGATCGAGAATTTGCTGAACCGTGTGAATCAGCAACGGTTTCCGCTTCAGGCCAAACTAGACGATCACGATCCAGAAGCTTCTCTCGTGTTCTGGAATCCGATCCCGCCCTGAGATGGATGTTGGACCATCTAAGTCTGAGGCCTGATTATGAAGGAATGAGCCTCGATGACATCATGGCGCAGATGGAAGTTCCAGCTCGAGTCCAGATCGAGTCCAGATCAAGTACATGTCGAGTCCATGTCGAGTCCATGTCGAGTCTATGTCGAGTCCATGTCGAGTCCAGATCGAGTCCATGTCGAGTCCATGTCGAATCCAGGTCGAGTCCAGGTCGAGTCCAGGTCGAGTCTATGTCGAGTCCATGTCGAGTCCATGTCGAGTCCAGGTCGAGTCCATGTCGAGTCCATGTCGAGTCCAGGTCGAGTCCATGTCGAGTCCATGTCGAGTCCAGGTCGAGTCCAGGTCGAGTCCATGTAGAGTCCATGTAGAGTCCATGTAGAGTCCAGGTCGAGTCCATGTCGAGTCCATGTCGAGTCCAGGTCGAGTCCAGGTCGAGTCCATGTCGAGTCCATGTAGAGTCCATGTAGAGTCCAGGTCGAGTCCAGAACGAGTCCATGTCGAGTCCATGTCGAGTCCAGGTCGAGTCCATGTCGAGTCCAGGTCGAGTCCAGGTCGAGTCCATGTCGAGTCCAGGTCGAGTCCAGGTCGAGTCCATGTAGAGTCCAGGTCGAGTCCAGGTCGAGTCCAGAACGAGTCCATGTCGAGTCCAGGTCGAGTCCATGTCGAGTCCAGGTCGAGTCCATGTTGAGTCCATGTCGAGTCCATGTCGAGTCCAGGTCGAGTCCAGGTCGAGTCCAGGTCGAGTCCAGGTCGAGTCCATGTCGAGTCCAGGTCGAGTCCAGGTCGAGTCCAGGTCGAGTCCATGTCGAGTCCATGTCGAGTCCATGTCGAGTCCAGCTCGAGTCCAGGTCGAGTCTATGTCGAGTCCAGGTCGAGTCCAGGTCGAGTCCAGGTCGAGTCTATGTCGAGTCCATGTCGAGTCCAGGTCGAGTCTATGTCGAGTCCATGTCGAGTCCATGTCGAGTCCAGGTCGAGTCTATGTCGAGTCCATGTCGAGTCCATGTCGAGTCCATGTCGAGTCCAGGTCGAGTCCATGTCGAGTCCATGTCGAGTCCATGTCGAGTCCATGTCAAGTCCAGCTGGAGTCCAGAACGAGTCCAGCTCGAGTCCAGATCGAGTCCAGATCAAGTACATGTGGAGTCCATGTGGAGTCCAGGTCGAGTCCAGATCGAGTCCAGGTCGAGTCCAGATCGAGTCCAGCTCGAGTCCAGAACGAGTTCAGCTCGAGTCCAGCTCGAGTCCAGATCGAGTCCATATCGAGTCCAGCTGGAGTCCAGAACGAGTCCAGCTCGAGTCCAGATCGAGTCCAGATCAAGTACATGTGGAGTCCATGTGGAGTCCAGGTCGAGTCCAGATCGAGTCCAGGTCGAGTCCAGATCGAGTCCAGATCGAGTCCATGTCGAGTCCATGTCGAGTCCAAATCGAGTCCAGCTCGAGTCCATGTCGAGTCCATGTCGAGTCCATGTCGAGTCCATGTCGAGTCCAGCTCGAGTCCAGCTCGAGTCCATGTCGAGTCCAGCTCGAGTCCAGCTCGAGTCCAGCTCGAGTCCAGCTCGAGTCCAGATCGAGTCCAGATCGAGTCCAGATCAAGTACATGTGGAGTCCATGTGGAGTCCAGGTCGAGTCCAGATCGAGTCCAGATCGAGTCCAGGTCGAGTCCAGATCGAGTCCAAATCGAGTCCAGCTCGAGTCCATGTCGAGTCCATGTCGAGTCCATGTCGAGTCCAGCTCGAGTCCAGCTCGAGTCCAGCTCGAGTCCATGTCGAGTCCAGCTCGAGTCCAGCTCGAGTCCAGCTCGAGTCCATGTCGAGTCCAGATCGAGTCCATGTCGAGTCCAGCTCGAGTCCATGTCGAGTCCAGATCGAGTCCATGTCGAGTCCAGATCGAGTCCATGTCGAGTCCAGCTCGAGTCCAGCTCGAGTCCAGATCGAGTCCAGATCGAGTCCAGATCGAGTCCATGTCGAGTCCAGATCGAGTCCAGATCGAGTCCAGAACAAGTCCAGCTCGCTGACGAACTCGGCGCCGCAGCTGCAGCCGGAGGTCGAGCATCTGGATCCGACACGACGTGTAATTAGTCGATGACAATAATTTGCTGAACCGTGTGAATCAGCAACAGTTTCCGCTTCAGGCCAAACTAGACGATCACGATCCAGAAGCTTCTCTCGTGTTCTGGAATCCGATCCCGGCCTGAGATGGATGTTGGACCATCTAAGTCTGAGGCCTGATTATGAAGGAATGAGCCTCGATGACATCATGGCGCAGATGGAAGCTCTCAGGAACGCCTCGCCGAAACATTATGACCACCTGTGAGTCCAACAACAACCATCATCTGGTTCTCGCTGGAGGGTAATAGGTTCGAGTCCAGGTCGAGTCCAGAACGAGTCCATGTCGAGTCCAGGTCGAGTCCATGTCGAGTCCAGGTCGAGTCCATGTTGAGTCCATGTCGAGTCCATGTCGAGTCCAGGTCGAGTCCAGGTCGAGTCCAGGTCGAGTCCAGGTCGAGTCCATGTCGAGTCCAGGTCGAGTCCAGGTCGAGTCCAGGTCGAGTCCATGTCGAGTCCATGTCGAGTCCATGTCGAGTCCAGCTCGAGTCCAGGTCGAGTCTATGTCGAGTCCAGGTCGAGTCCAGGTCGAGTCCAGGTCGAGTCTATGTCGAGTCCATGTCGAGTCCAGGTCGAGTCTATGTCGAGTCCATGTCGAGTCCATGTCGAGTCCAGGTCGAGTCCAGGTCGAGTCTATGTCGAGTCCATGTCGAGTCCATGTCGAGTCCATGTCGAGTCCAGGTCGAGTCCATGTCGAGTCCATGTCGAGTCCATGTCGAGTCCATGTCAAGTCCAGCTGGAGTCCAGAACGAGTCCAGCTCGAGTCCAGATCGAGTCCAGATCAAGTACATGTGGAGTCCATGTGGAGTCCAGGTCGAGTCCAGATCGAGTCCAGGTCGAGTCCAGATCGAGTCCAGCTCGAGTCCAGAACGAGTTCAGCTCGAGTCCAGCTCGAGTCCAGATCGAGTCCATATCGAGTCCAGCTGGAGTCCAGAACGAGTCCAGCTCGAGTCCAGATCGAGTCCAGATCAAGTACATGTGGAGTCCATGTGGAGTCCAGGTCGAGTCCAGATCGAGTCCAGGTCGAGTCCAGATCGAGTCCAGATCGAGTCCATGTCGAGTCCATGTCGAGTCCAAATCGAGTCCAGCTCGAGTCCATGTCGAGTCCATGTCGAGTCCATGTCGAGTCCATGTCGAGTCCAGCTCGAGTCCAGCTCGAGTCCATGTCGAGTCCAGCTCGAGTCCAGCTCGAGTCCAGCTCGAGTCCAGCTCGAGTCCAGATCGAGTCCAGATCGAGTCCAGATCAAGTACATGTGGAGTCCATGTGGAGTCCAGGTCGAGTCCAGATCGAGTCCAGATCGAGTCCAGGTCGAGTCCAGATCGAGTCCAAATCGAGTCCAGCTCGAGTCCATGTCGAGTCCATGTCGAGTCCATGTCGAGTCCAGCTCGAGTCCAGCTCGAGTCCAGCTCGAGTCCATGTCGAGTCCAGCTCGAGTCCAGCTCGAGTCCAGCTCGAGTCCATGTCGAGTCCAGATCGAGTCCATGTCGAGTCCAGCTCGAGTCCATGTCGAGTCCAGATCGAGTCCATGTCGAGTCCAGATCGAGTCCATGTCGAGTCCAGCTCGAGTCCAGCTCGAGTCCAGATCGAGTCCATGTCGAGTCCAGATCGAGTCCATGTCGAGTCCAGCTCGAGTCCATGTCGAGTCCAGATCGAGTCCATGTCGAGTCCAGATCGAGTCCAGCTCGAGTCCAGCTCGAGTCCAGCTCGAGTCCAGATCGAGTCCAGATCGAGTCCAGATCGAGTCCAGATCGAGTCCATGTCGAGTCCAGATCGAGTCCATGTCGAGTCCAGATCGAGTCCAAATCGAGTCCAGCTCGAGTCCATGTCGAGTCCATGTCGAGTCCATGTCGAGTCCAGCTCGAGTCCAGCTCGAGTCCAGCTCGAGTCCAGATCGAGTCCAGATCGAGTCCAGCTCGAGTCCATGTCGAGTCCAGATCGAGTCCATGTCGAGTCCAGATCGAGTCCAGCTCGAGTCCAGCTCGAGTCCAGCTCGAGTCCAGATCGAGTCCAGATCGAGTCCAGATCGAGTCCAGATCGAGTCCAGATCGAGTCCAGATCGAGTCCATGTCGAGTCCAGATCGAGTCCAGATCGAGTCCAGAACAAGTCCAGCTCGCTGACGAACTCGGCGCCGCAGCTGCAGCCGGAGGTCGAGCATCTGGATCCGACACGACGTGTAATTAGTCGATGACAATAATTTGCTGAACCGTGTGAATCAGCAACAGTTTCCGCTTCAGGCCAAACTAGACGATCACGATCCAGAAGCTTCTCTCGTGTTCTGGAATCCGATCCCGGCCTGAGATGGATGTTGGACCATCTAAGTCTGAGGCCTGATTATGAAGGAATGAGCCTCGATGACATCATGGCGCAGATGGAAGCTCTCAGGAACGCCTCGCCGAAACATTATGACCACCTGTGAGTCCAACAACAACCATCATCTGGTTCTCGCTGGAGGGTAATAGGTTCGACTCCCGCAGCTGCACATGTATCTGTGTGATGAAATACTAGCAGTTTTTAAATGTATCACATCTTTAATATTCTTTTACGTTCATGTGATCCTTGTGTTTCGACGACACAAGAACAGAGTCGATCAGATCCATTTTCTTTCTTTTCTTTTAAACTGTTATTTAAGGTTGACTCGCAGATTTTGGTCTTGCTTTCATTTGATTATTGTTTTTTTTCATCTTCATGTTTTTATAATCTTTATATTTCATTGAATTTTTTTTATTTATAGTTTTTTTTATCATTTTGTTTCCCTTTTTTAATAATTTTTTTTCTTTTGTTTTGTTTTTTGTTTTTTTCAAACCATTTATTTTGGTTCACTTACAGATTTTAAGGGTTGGAATTTATATTATGTCTGATTATACTTATTCTACTTATACTTTTACTACAATTTCTACTAATACTAATTCTACTTATACTTTTACTACTAATTCTACTTATACTTGTACTGCTAATTCTATACTAATTCTACCTATACTTTTACTACTTATTCTACTTATACTTTTACTACTAACTCTACTTATACTTTTACTACTAATTCTACATATACTTGTACTACTAATTATATACTTATTCTACTTATACTTTTAATAATAATTCTACTTATACTTGTACTACTAATTCTATACTAATTCTACTTATACCTTTAATAATAATTCTACTTATACTTGTACTACTAATTCTATACTAATTCTACTTATACTTTTATTAATAATTCTACTTATACTTGTACTACTAATTCTATACTAATTCTACCTATACTTTTACTACTTATTCTACTTGTACTTGTACTACTAATTCTATACTAATTCTACTTATACTTTTAATAATAATTCTACTTATACTTGTACTACTAATTCTATACTAATTCTACTTATACTTTTAATAATAATTCTACTTATACTTGTACTACTAATTCTATACACATCTACTTAAACTTTTACTACTAATTCTACTTTTGATGTTAATAATAATTCTACTATCAATAATTATTTTCTTGACCTCCTGAAGTCAAACTTCTGCTCGACTGAAGATCTTCTTCTTCTTCTTCTCGTCTCGAGAGGATCGATGGTCGCCGGAGTCTCTCTGCGGGAGACGAACCCGAGGACGAGGCGAGAGCGTGGCTCTGATCCCCCGCAGTGTGTTGTGCGGGCGAGTCGGTCGAGGCCGGTCGCCGCGGTGAGTCCGAGTCGTGTGGAGCCTCGTCGATACTGAAGCTGCTGCTCGTGTTTCTCAGCATCGACCGGATTCTACCGTCGTCACGACATTTCAACTTTTTTACTCAAATGTTTTTTCTAATCATTTTAGTTTTGGAGAAGTTTAAATACATGTGTTTTTATAAATACGGAAAAAATCAATGGAAAAATAAATCACACATAGAGTTTAATATTTTGATCAAAAAATTCAAAAATACATTTTTGAAATTAAATATTTTTGTAATTTATAGTCTTTTAAATTCAATATAAATTCAATTCCAAATGTTGGAACTTTCAGCCAATCGGGCGACGCGTAGCGATCATGTGACGACGTAAATCTCGTAGCTGGCTGACACTGTTGTAGCAACATTAGCACATGATGCAGTAGCTCGGTGCTCTGTTGCTTTTGTCTGGTGACTCCATCATATCAGCATATTTATATTGAATTTAAAATGCTACAAATTTAAAAAAAATTCAATTTAGAAAATTTATTTTAAAATTATTGGAATCAAAATATAAAACTCTGAGTAAAATAAATTAATTTAAAAATATTTGAATTATTTAAAGAATAAATCGTTTAAATACACAAATTATTGAATACATGTATTTAAAAGAAATCATTATTTTTAGGTTTTTACATAAAAAAGTGAAATTCAACCGTTAACTTGTGATACACGACCACAGCTCGTAAACTACCGGACGGTGATGAAGGATCAACACAATCGACCTTCAAATGTATTCATTTGATTCATGTGTTTGCGTCAGAGTGAGACGTATAAAGTTGTGGGTTTAATTCCCCACAAGATTCTCGTCTGAAGATTCCAGGAAACCTCGTCCTCCGCTCACGTCGTTGCTCTCGATCTCTCTCTGCGTCGTTCATGCTTTGATATTTTCTCGCCTCATTGATTTATCGCTGAACCATCAAACGACGCCGACAGACGATCGATCGCGTCGAGTTACAGTCGCTCTGATCGGATCCAGTCGATCGTGACGCTCGCAGAGATCGGAGTTAAATAAACTAGTTCAAAACGATATAACTTCTTAAAAAGAGAAACGAGGCTCACTTTAAATTCTTCTTGTGTTTGTTTGTTAGCCGATGCTAGCTAAAGCTAGTTTGCTGCAGCTGTTCTTATGAACTTTAATTTAATTTTAGGACTCATTTATTTTCTAATGTAAGGTTTAATTAAGTGTTGATGAGTTTAGACTCGACAAAAAGCAGTAAAAGTGTTGGTTCAGGTTTATTTTGTCTGATTAAAACCGTTTTTGTCGTCCCAACAGCTAGCTAGTGCTAGTTAGCATCAGCTAACAAACAAACACGGAGCTCAAACATGTTTTACTTCTATATTTCTGCATCAAACTTTCCATATGATGCTTTAAATTGTTTGTTTTATTTTTTTCATTTCTCTGCTGATATTTGACTCTAGTTTTTAGAAAGTTTATTATTTATTATTTATTATTATAATTATTTTAATATTGGCTTAAACAAAAAAGGTTAAAGAAGAAAATGTTCTTTTTGAATTGGGTTTTGATTGTTTTTATTAGCAGATTTTAATTTTATTTATTTAAATTGACTTTATAATTATATTTACATTCACTTTATAAATTGTATTTCTGTTTTCCCATTTTTAATTCTAACAATATTTATTAAAGTTTTTTTGTCTTTTGACAATTTCTTTAATAGTATTTTTAACTAATGTTGACAAATTTTGTATTATTTTACCAACATTAATTAAATATTTTTGTGAAAAATCCATGTAATCTGTTCATCTTTTAAACACAAAGTGGAATAAAATAGCTCTTATTAATGTCAGGTTTAATCTCATTAGATGATATTTTCTTCTATTTTATCCACAGTTACACACATTTAAACCATCATGACATCTTTGCTCAAATTTGGTTTTCTATATACCTTTCTTATTGTACGTCAGTTTTTATCAGATTGTGTTGGTAACATTTTAATGTGTCATTATTGTGTGTTTTAACCTTTTATTATTATATATTTGATCAGGCAGGTTTAGTGTTTACATGAGTCTCTGGTGCTGAACCTGGTCAAGTGAGAAAAAAAGGCGGGAAAAAATACATGTTGACGTGAACGAGCTAATGCTAAATACATTTCTTGTAGCGACACCATTGTTTCACCTTCATTCTGTCCTTCTCACTTGTGTTTTCAGATGTATTTTTTTTATTAGCTGAAGGCTAATGTTAGCTAAAGGATAATGTTAGCTAAACGCTAATGTTAGCTTAAGGATAATGTTAGCTAAAGGCTAATGTTAGCCAAAGGATAATGTTGGCTAAAGGATAATGTTAGCTGAACGCTAATGTTAGCTAAAGGATAATGTTAGCTAAACGCTAATGTTAGCTTAAGGATAATGTTAGCTAAAGGCTAATGTTAGCCAAAGGATAATGTTGGCTAAAGGATAATGTTAGCTGAACGCTAATGTTAGCTAAAGGATAATGTTAGCTAAATGCTAATGTTAGCTAAAGGATAATGTTAGCTAAATGCTAATGTTAGCTAAAGGATAATGTTAGCTAAACGCTAATGTTAGCTTAAGGATCATGTTAGCTAAAGGCTAATGTTAGCCAAAGGATAATGTTGGCTAAAGGATAATGTTAGCTGAACGCTAATGTTAGCTAAAGGATAATGTTAGCTAAATGCTAATGTTAGCTAAAGGCTAATGATAGCTAAAAGCTTATGTTAGCCAAAGGATAATGTTAGCTAAAGGCTAATGTTAGCCAAAGGATAATGTTGGCTAAAGGATAAAGTTAGCTAAACGCTAATGTTGTCTAAAGGATAATGTTAGGTAAACGCTCATGTTAGCTAAAGGCTAATGCTAGCTAAAAGTTTAGGTTAGCCAAAGGATAATGTTAGCTAAAGGCTCATTTTAGCTAAAGGCTAACGTCTTAGCCTGTTTATCTTTTTGCTAAATGGTGGTTTTTGATTATTGTCAAACGTCTGTTTCAATATTTTCTCCATGACGATGTTAAAATCTTGTTTTATGTTCTGACAATAAATACTAGCTGGTAATGTCAACTTTAGCATTAGCTAGCGATCGTGAACCTCGAGGAAAACACCTGAAAGACTCGATCAATCCTATTGATTTACAGCTCGATCTACGCTCAGACATCCAGGAGAGACTCGGAGTAGAACCTCTGTTCTGAGCAGCTTGTGGAGGAAGTCCCGGGACAGACCCGGACACGCTGCGAAGATGATTGTGTTGTTTTTTGTTGCTGTCCGATGGTTCTGGACTCCATGGTTCTGGACTCCATGGTTCTGGACTCCATGGTTCTGGACTCCATGGTTCTGAACCTCAGACCGTGAGTGACGCACGTCTCCGGCCGACTCAGCGCCGGTGCGATCACACCCAGCGGGGAATCGGACCCGAGACCTTCTGGAGCGTCGGCACCAGCGTCTGTAAATAGTTTCCCGTCGAGGCTGCGAGGAAGTCTGAGGACGATGACTCAGATCCAGAGAAATGTTTTAACGACTTTCTGGAACAACTTCATCATCACTTTCTTCTGCTGGATATTAAAGAATCTTCAGTGGGTTTGAATGTTTGTGACGAATCATCGACTCCACGTCAAGGAAGTCAATGTTTTTGTTTGATCACGTTCTTTGTTGAGCTGAAAATAATGCTAAAGCTAATGCTAAAGCTAGTAATGTTAGCTTTAGCATTAGCTAGCAAGCGTTTGTGAACCTCAAGGAAAACACCTGAAAGATGTGTCCTGACGTCCACGCGACACCCCGTAACATGTTCTGGCTTTAGCCTGGTTAGCTTTTTGCTAAATGGCATTTTTTGATTATTGTCAAACGTCTGTTTCAAATTAGCTCTATGACGATGTTAAAATCTTGATTTTATGTTCCGACCATGAACGCTAGCTAACTACTAATGTTAGCTTTAGCATTAGCTAGCAAGCGTTTGTGAACCTCAAGGAAAACACCTGAAAGATTTGTCCTGACGTCCACGTGACACCCCGTAACATGTTCTGGCTTTAGCCTGGTTAGCCTTTTGCTAAATGGCATTTTTTGATTATTGTCAAACGTCTGTTTCAAATTAGCTCTATGACGATGTTAAAATCTTGATTTTATGTTCCGACCGTGAACGCTAGCTAACTACTAATGTTAGCTTTAGCATTAGCTAGCAAGCGTTCGTGAACATGGAGGAAAACACCTGAAAGATGTGTCCTGACGTCCACGCGACACCCCCGTAACATGTTCTAACTTTTGCAGAGACTCTGTTTCTTTAGGTGGGAGCTGCCGAAGACATCGTTCCAAACCCTCCCGGGAGTCGAGATCTCAAGCAAGTTCAAACCGAGTTGATTGGCCGGTTCTGTTCATTTTAACTTTATCTTCCAACAACATGTTAGTAAAAAAGTTTTTGGATGTAGTTTAAAGTAAAATACATTTCAAACTTTATAACACATTTATTTCTATTTTTCAAATCAAACACACAGACAAATTTTTTCAATCATTTCAGGGGCGAAGAAGAGAAAAAAAGGCGGTAAAAAAGACATGTTTACGTGAATCATAAAGAAGCTAATACTAAATACATTTCTTGTAGCAATTGTTTAACTTTCATTCTTTCTTTCTCACTTGTGTTTTCCGATTACTTTTTTTTATTAGCTGCAAGGCTAGTGTTAGCTAAAGGCTAACGTTAGCTAAAGGCTAATGTTAGCTAAAGGCTAACGTCTTAGCCTGTTTATCTTTTTGCTAAATGGCGGTTTTTGATTATTGTCAAACGCCTGTTTCAATATTTGCTCTTTGACGATGTTAAAATCTGGATTTTATGTTCCGACTGTGAACGCTAGCTAGCTAGTAATGTTAGCTTTATTATTAGCTAGCTAGCGTGTCATTCATTTTTGCATTAACCTAAATTATATTTGTTATCTTTTCCCAAACAAAAGTCTTCACTTCAACATCAGTTTATGTTCTTGTAGCCGTCAATCATCTCTGATTCTTATCTTATCTTAAACATGAAAAGACAAAATACATGAAAGTTAACTTTAATCAAGGCCGGCCATTTTAAAAGACTTGGTGGACCAGATTTGGCCCCCGGTTTTTATCCGCGGTCAATCTGAGGCGAGACTCGCACTTGCAACCTTTTTCTTTTTTTTTTTAACTTTTGTTCATCTTTGAATAGTTGAGTTTTGATTCTGTGAATCAATTAAATATCAAACATTTTAATATTAGATTTGTTTTGGGTTTTTTTAAACAAAAATACAATAAATATATATTTTTTCAATACATTAAAAAATATATATATATTGGAATAAATTAATTAGATCTCGTCTGTTATTATGAGACAATATCAACAATAATATTGATATGAACGTATTTGTACATTTATTTAATTTTATGTGTTTTAGAGAAAATGTCCAGATTATAATTGTTTTAATCGGCTTCAGATTCATGTAAATATAAATCTTAAAATACTTTAACCTCAAATTGTTAGTAAATATATATATTTTAACTGATATAGTAATAGAATATAAAACTGATGTACAAAATAAGCAGAAAAATACGTATCAAATATATATATTTCTTACACTTTTGATTTTCATTTATGTTTAATGTGACTTTAAGGTTTTTTTTAAACATCCAGTTTCTTTTTTGTTTGTTTTTAAGATGATTCTTAATCCATAAAAGATCATATTTAGTTCATTTTCACAGCAGGAAGTTTTTTGTATAAAATAAATACACGTACAGATTAAAAATAAATAAATCATAGTTTTTTTGTCATTTATAAAAAACTGTTTGCATCTGTCGTCACATACAAACAGTACATTATTAGATATTATATTATATATATTATTATGACATTATTCATCTTTAAAAATATACACTTTATATATAAAAACACGACAATATTTCGACACGTTTACCTCGTTTTCACATCAAACCGTCACTCAGAGTCACCATCCTGCTCTCACCATCTCGCTTAAATGGTCAGATGTTCGAATCCCTCACGCACACGCACGCGCGCGCGCACGCTCCCTCCTCCTCCTCCACATCTCTGCAGCATCATCTCAGTCTTCGTGCCGCAGCAGCAACACACGCGCGTGTCTTCAGGAGCTTCACAAAAACACCTGAACCTGAACCTACCACGACCTTCAGGACCTTCAGCACCTTCAGGAGCGTGATGCCTTCACGTGCACAGCTGCGACACCATTACGCATCGGTGAGTTGAACCTCCACTTCTTCTCCTCCTTCTCCTTCTTCTCCTTCTTTTTCTTCTCCTTCTTCTCCTCCATGTATGGCTTCTTCTCCTCCGCGAGGATTGCGCTTGTTTTTGCACAAACCTCTTCGCGAGCGCGTGCGCGATGGATTCCCGGTCGCTGCCGCGGTTGATGAGCAAGGTCACGCGCACGAGGTTGCGGAATTTAAACGTGTTTCTGGACCGAGGACGGTGCCTGTCAATCATTCGTGCACGTGAAGGGTCTCGATGCTCCGCGCGCCCCCGACGCTGCTGGAGGAACATGGCTGCTCCTGAAGGTCTGAACTTCATGAATCATCTGCGCTCGTTCTTCTCTGCTCGAAGAACGTTGAGCTGCTGACAGTGATTGACAGCTGAGACGCATATGCTAGTGACGTCACGTGACAGTGTCGCTTATAGAAAATCTTTGTGTCTCTTAAATACATGTGTTGGTTCTTCTTCAAGATCATCTACTGACATCTACTGACATCTACTGACATCTACTGACATCTACTGACATCTACTGACATCTACTGACATCTACTGCAGCTCAGACTGTAGGACACGAGATGTTCCTGAGCCATAAAACAGGAGGAGAATTAAATTAAATTAAAATAGTGAAAAGTTAAATATACTACAGATCACGGTACAAGGATATATAGTGATAGTGTAGTAACAAGTATATATGTGTAGTATTGTCCAGTACTTGACTCTGGTGTTGTGATAGTGTAGTAACTAGTATATATGTGTAGTATTGTCCAGAACTTGACTCTGGTGTTGTGATAGTGTAGTAAGAAGTATATATGTGTAGTATTGTCCAGTACTTGACTCTGGTGTTGTGATAGTGTAGTAACAAGTATATATGTGTAGTATTGTCCAGTACTTGACTCTGGTGTTGTGATAGTGTAGTAACAAGTATATATGTGTAGTATTGTCCAGTACTTGACTCTGGTGTTGTGATAGTGTAGTAAGAAGTATATATGTGTAGTATTGTCCAGTACTTGACTCTGGTGTTGTGATAGTGTAGTAACAAGTATATATGTGTAGTATTGTCCAGAACTTGACTCTGGTGTTGTGATAGCGTAGTAACAAGTATATATGTGTAGTATTGTCCTGTACTTGACTCTGGTGTTGTGATAGTGTAGTAACAAGGATATATGTGTAGTATTGTCCAGTACTTGACTCTGGTGTTGTGATAGTGTAGTAACAAGTATATATGTGTAGTATTGTCCAGTACTTGACTCTGGTGTTGTGATAGTGTAGTAACAAGTATATATGTGTAATTTTGTCCAGAACTTGACTCTGGTGTTGTGATAGTGTAGTAACAAGTATATATGTGTAGTATTGTCCAGTACTTGACTCTGGTGTTGTGATAGTGTAGTAACAAGTATATATGTGTAGTATTGTCCAGTACTTGACTCTGGTGTTGTGATAGTGTAGTAACAAGTATATATGTGTAGTATTGTCCAGTACTTGACTCTGGTGTTGTGATAGTGTAGTAACAAGTATATATGTGTAGTATTGTCCAGTACTTGACTCTGGTGTTGTGATAGTGTAGTAACAAGTATATATGTGTAGTATTGTCCAGAACTTGACTCTGGTGTTGTGATAGTGTAGTAACAAGTATATATGTGTAGTATTGTCCAGTACTTGACTCTGGTGTTGTGATAGTGTAGTAACAAGTATATATGTGTAGTATTGTCCAGTACTTGACTCTGGTGTTGTGATAGTGTAGTAAGAAGTATATATGTGTAGTATTGTCCAGTACTTGACTCTGGTGTGGTGATAGTGTAGTAACAAGTATATATGTGTAGTATTGTCCAGAACTTGACTCTGGTGTTGTGATAGCATAGTAACAAGTATATATGTGTAGTATTGTCCTGTACTTGACTCTGGTGTTGTGATAATGTAGTAACAAGTATGTATGTGTAGTTTTGTCGAGTACTTGACTCTGGTGTTGTGATAGCGTAGTAACAAGTATATATGTGTAGTATTGTCCTGTACTTGACTCTGGTGTTGTGATAATGTAGTAACAAGTATGTATGTGTAGTTTTGTCGAGTACTTGACTCTGGTGTTGTGATAGTGTAGTAACAAGTATATATGTGTTGTATTGTTCAGTACTTGACTCTGGTGTTGTGATAGTGTAGTAACAAGGATATATTTGTAGTATTGTCCAGTACTTGACTCTGGTGTTTTGATAGTGTAGTAACAAGGATATATGTGTAGTATTGTCCAGTACTTGACTCTGGTGTTGTGATAGTGTACTAACAAGTATATATGTGTTGTATTGTTCAGTACTTGACTCTGGTGTTGTGATAGTGTAGTAACAAGGATATATTTGTAGTATTGTCCAGTACTTGACTCTGGTGTTTTGATAGTGTAGTAACAAGGATATATGTGTAGTATTGTTCAGTACTTGACTCTGGTGTTGTGATAGTGTAGTAACAAGGATATATTTGTAGTATTGTCCAGTACTTGACTCTGGTGTTTTGATAGCGTAGTAACAAGTATATATGTGTAGTATTGTCCTTAACTTGACTCTGGTGTTGTGATAGTGTAGTAAGAAGTATATATGTGTAGTATTGTCCAGTACTTGACTCTGGTGTTGTGATAGCGTAGTAACAAGTATATATGTGTAGTATTGTCCTGTACTTGACTCTGGTGTTGTTATAATGTAGTAACAAGTATGTATGTGTAGTTTTGTCGAGTACTTGACTCTGGTGTTGTGATAGCGTAGTAACAAGTATATATGTGTTGTATTGTTCAGTACTTGACTCTGGTGTTGTGATAGTGTAGTAACAAGTATATATGTGTAGTTTTGTCCAGAACTTGACTCTGGTGTTGTGATAGTGTAGTAACAAGGATATATGTGTAGTACTGTCCAGTACTTGACTCTGGTGTTGTGATAGTGTAGTAACAAGGATATATGTGTAGTATTGTCCAGTACTTGACTCTGGTGTTGTGATAATGTAGTAACAAGTATGTATGTGTAGTTTTGTCGAGTACTTGACTCTGGTGTTGTGATAGCGTAGTAACAAGTATATATGTGTAGTATTGTCGAGTACTTGACTCTGGTGTTGTGATAATGTAGCAACAAGTATGTATGTGTAGTATTGTTCAGTACTTGACTCTGGTGTTGTGATAGTGTAGTAACAAGGATATATGTGTAGTATTGTCCAGTACTTGACTCTGGCGTTGTGATAGTGTAGTAACAAGGATATATGTGTAGTATTGTCCAGTACTTGACTCTGGTGTTGTGATAGTGTAGTAACAAGTATATATGTGTAGTATTGTCCAGTACTTGACTCTGGTGTTGTGATAGTGTAGTAACAAGTATATATGTGTAGTATTGTCCAGTACTTGACTCTGGTGTTGTGATAGTGTAGTAACAAGGATATATGTGTAGTATTGTCCAGTACTTGACTCTGGTGTTGTGATAGTGTAGTAACAAGTATATGTGTGTAGTATTGTCCAGTACTTGACTCTGGTGTTGAGATAGTGTAGTAACAAGTATATATGTGTAGTATTGTCCAGTACTTGACTCTGGTGTTGTGATAGTGTAGTAACAAGTATATATGTGTAGTATTGTCACTAGAGTCACTGTATCCTCTCGTCCTCAGTCATCGCAGGATTTGAATGGTTACCTTAGCTGCGGAGGATGTAATGACTGCTGCCCTCTAGTAGTGAGTGTAATCGCTACATAAAAATGAACAAAAGCCTTGAATATTTTGAATTTTAACAGTAAATCTTTTCATTTATTTTGAAAACATACACTTTATTGACATTTAAACTATAAAAGAATAATGTTATTGGATGTTAATAAGGTTTGAAAGACAAAAAAAGACAAATTAAATATAATTTACGTTAATAAATAATCGATACAGAGCTGTTGTATTATGAAAAACAAATATTGTGATAGTTTATCAATATTTTCTCATAGACCTGAAGCTAAATATGCTAAAACTATTATTTGACTAAAGACAAAGGTCCTAAAAAAAATACTTTAATCATATTCGCAGTTCAACTAGTATTGAATAACAAAAATAAACATAATTGTGTTATTTATATCTTTACATTTTTACTCTTTCACATGAAAAATCAGAAGTTTAACTTGAAATTGTTGTTTTTTTATCTCCGTGAATCAATTATTGTGTCGTCAACGTTGATGAAACTCGTTCGTCACTCGTCACAGAAACACCGTCGTCGTGACGATAAAACCTTCATCTTTCATTCAAATAATCTCTTGTTCAATCCAAAGTAAACAACATGAAGTGTGTATTTGTGTGACTCAAAATCTAAACAATCATTTGTGAAGTTTGAACTTCTGAAGTCATTTTGTGGATCTAAAAATCTAAAAAACAACATTTAAAAATATATTGAATACATTTAAAGTTAATTTATCAACAACATCATTGTTTTTATATTTGTGTCTATTGACGACTTAACGTTCTTTTAATTATTGTGTGTATTTTTAATTGAACTGAACATGTGAAGGATTCATTTAAATAGATTTTTAATTCCTTAAATATGACCATGTTTAAACCATGTTTATAATATGTTTAAACCATGTTTATAATATGTTTAAACCATGTTTATAATATGTTTATACCATGTTTATAATATGTTTATACTATGTTTAAACCATGTTTATAATATGTTTATACCATGTTTATAATATGTTTATAATATGTTTAAACCATGTTTATAATATGTTTATACCATGTTTATAATATGTTTAAACCATGTTTATAATATGTTTAAACCATGTTTATAATATGTTTAAACCATGTTTATAATATGTTTAAACCATGTTTATAATATGTTTATACCATGTTTATAATATGTTTATACCATGTTTATAATATGTTTAAACCATGTTTATAATATGTTTAAACCATGTTTATAATATGTTTAAACCATGTTTATAATATGTTTATACTATGTTTATACCATGTTTATACTATGTTTATACCATGTTTATAATATGTTTAAACCATGTTTATAATATGTTTAAACCATGTTTATAATATGTTTAAACCATGTTTATAATATGTTTATACCATGTTTATAATATGTTTATACCATGTTTATAATATGTTTAAACCATGTTTATAATATGTTTAAACCATGTTTATAATATGTTTAAACCATGTTTATAATATGTTTAAACCATGTTTATAATATGTTTATACCATGTTTATAATATGTTTATACTATGTTTATAATATGTTTAAACCATGTTTATAATATGTTTAAACCATGTTTATAATATGTTTAAACCATGTTTATAATATGTTTAAACCATGTTTATAATATGTTTATACTATGTTTAAACCATGTTTATAATATGTTTATACCATGTTTATAATATGTTTAAACCATGTTTATAATATGTTTAAACCATGTTTATAATATGTTTAAACCATGTTTATAATATGTTTATACCATGTTTATAATATGTTTATACTATGTTTAAACCATGTTTATAATATGTTTATACCATGTTTATAATATGTTTATAATATGTTTAAACCATGTTTATAATATGTTTATACCATGTTTATAATATGTTTAAACCATGTTTATAATATGTTTAAACCATGTTTATAATATGTTTAAACCATGTTTATAATATGTTTAAACCATGTTTATAATATGTTTATACCATGTTTATAATATGTTTATACCATGTTTATAATATGTTTAAACCATGTTTATAATATGTTTAAACCATGTTTATAATATGTTTAAACCATGTTTATAATATGTTTATACTATGTTTATACCATGTTTATACTATGTTTATACCATGTTTATAATATGTTTAAACCATGTTTATAATATGTTTAAACCATGTTTATAATATGTTTAAACCATGTTTATAATATGTTTATACCATGTTTATAATATGTTTATACCATGTTTATAATATGTTTAAACCATGTTTATAATATGTTTAAACCATGTTTATAATATGTTTAAACCATGTTTATAATATGTTTATACTATGTTTATACCATGTTTATACTATGTTTATACCATGTTTATAATATGTTTAAACCATGTTTATAATATGTTTAAACCATGTTTATAATATGTTTAAACCATGTTTATAATATGTTTATACTATGTTTATACCATGTTTATACTATGTTTATACCATGTTTATACTATGTTTGAACCATGTTTGATGCCGTGTTTAAAAGACACTTTTAAGCCAAAATTAAACCTGAAATGTTAAATATAAAGATATAATATGACTTTTAATGATTTATAAAAAAGTAATTAGCTTCTTTTACACTTTAAAAACACAATTGTTGTAAAGTAAACATGTGACGACGTTTGTTCCAAATAGTGACGTAATACAACACAACACTATTTAATGATAAACACAACGTAAAAGTACAAAAATGCATTTTGAAAGTAGCATTAGCTTTAGCATTAAAGAAAAAGGTGAGAAGTTTGTTGTTGTTAAGTGTAATGTACATGTTAGCCGCTACAAGCTAACCTAGCTTAGCATTAGCCTTATGTCAGCCGATGGTTAGCTCACTGTTAGCATGCTGCAGAAATTGATTTTTGAATTATTTTATTTGTTTTGTTCTTTGCATCGTTAGCAGGACAACGTTGTACAAATATATTTTTCTCATCTTGTCGTCTCGACTTGCACGTTGTGCGTCTGTGTGCAGTTGTGTTGTGGCCATGTGTTCCTAATGTCCAGGTTTAACCTCGTTTGGATCCCAAAACAAAAACAAAACATGGCCGCCTGGCAGATTAGTGCAAATGTCGCTAATCGATCCCGTCTTGCTCGCTCTGATTTCCTCCCACTGACGTGGAGATCTTTTGCTCTTAGAAGGAGTGTGTGTGAAGAGGTGTGTGTGTGTGTGTGGCTGGTGTTGAGTTGTGTGTTTGCTGTGATTCACTGCTGGTTTCAGGAAGTGATGTCGATGAGTAACAAACGGAGGATTTTTTTTCGGAGCCAAAATGGAGGTTTTTTAAAACAAAGGAATGAAGCTCGTGTTCAACGTCTCGTCCTGAAGAAAATGTTCTTGACATTGAAGTGAACGTGTTTATGCCGAGAGTCAGAATCTGAAAACATGTTTTTGATACATTATCATATAGAATGAACAAATATATACAGTTAAATAAAATGATGAATAAAATACAATCATTAAAAATAACCTGTATTATAATTGTATTATTATTATTAGGGTTAATATTCTCATTATTATTATTATTATTTTTTTAAATAAACATTTCCTTTATTCATCAAAACAACAGTTATTATAAATAAGTGGACAAAATTATTTTGAACTAAACTTTTGTTTCATTTATTTATTTAATGAAGATTAAAGATTCTTGTTGTTTCGCCTCATATTTTTTTTTAAAAACTGTATAATTTAAATTTGCTTAAAATAATATACGAGGGAAATTAGCGTTAAAATATTTAGAGATTAAAGATGATTAAATAAAAGTTTCTGACGCATCGTCCTCTCCGGCTGCACTCTCTTCTTCACCTCCCTTCATCCATTTTTCTGGATGGATTGACCCTAAATTTAAATTTAATTTTTCCGAATCTCTCGGTCTTCATCCTTTCATCCTTTTTTTTCTGGCTCATTTCAAATCATTTCATTTTCTCTTCAAATTTTTCACTAGAATTGATCATTCACATTTATTTTTTTGTATTTGAATTAAGAACACTGTTATAAGTGTTTATGAAGCGCCTGCATCATAATTGTTCATATGTTTGATTTAATATATATTTATTTTGAATTAAAAACACTGTTATATGTGTTTATGAAGCGTCTGCATCATAATTGTTAGTATGTTTGATTTAATATATATATTTATTTAGAATTAAAAACACTATTATATGTGTTTATGAAGCGTCTGCATCATAATTGTTAGTATGTTTGATTTAATATATATATTTATTTAGAATTAAAAACACTGTTATAAGTGTTTATGAAGCGCCTGCATCATAATTGTTAGTATGTTTGATTTAATATATATATTTATTTTGAATTAAAAACACTGTTATAAGTGTTTATGAAGCGCCTGCATCATAATTGTTAGTATGTTTGATTTAATATATATTTATTTTGAATTAAGAACACTGTTATAAGTGTTTATGAAGCGTCTGCATCATAATATGTTTGATTTAATATATATATATATATATATTGAATTAAAAACACTGTTATATGTGTTTATGAAGCATCTGCATCATAATTGTTAGTATGTTTGATTTAATATATATATTTATTTTGAATTAAAAACACTGTTATAAGTGTTTATGAAGCGCCTGCATCATAATTGTTAGTATGTTTGATTTAATATATATATTTATTTTGAATTAAAAACACTGTTATATGTGTTTATGAAGCTTCTGCATCATAATTGTTAGTATGTTTGATTTAATATATATATTTATTTTGAATTAAAAACACTGTTATATGTGTTTATGAAGCGCCTGCATCATAATTGTTCATATGTTTGATTTAATATATATATTTATTTTGAATTAAAAACACTGTTATAAGTGTTTATGAAGCGCCTGCATCATAATATGTTTGATTTAATATATATATTTATTTTGAATTAAAAACACTGTTATAAGTGTTTATGAAGCGCCTGCATCATAAAATGTTTGATTTAATATATATATATATATATATATATATTTTGAATTAAAAACACTGTTATATGTGTTTATGAAGCGTCTGCATCATAATATGTTTGATTTAATATATATATTTCTTCAGTTTGATTGACAGCTCTGACTGTGTCTTCCAGACGTGTTGATCCACTGAGAGCTCCTGAACAAACCTCCTGGTGTCTGGAGATGATGAAGAACCTGCTGCTGACCGTCGTCCTCCTGCTGCCCCGCGTGAGTGCCTTGCTCGTGGGCGACCGGTCAGAAGGACGCGAGCGTCCGTCCGTCAGTGACTCACTTTATTAGCCTCGTTGAAACGAAAGCCGCGGTGAAGGACGCGTGGGAGGAACCATGTTTTTTCTTCTTCTTCCATCGTTCCAACGATCGTCTGCTCGGAATAAAAGCTCGATTCTTGAACGTGAGACGCTCAGAATCATATGTTCTGCACCAGAACATTTAGATTGATTTATTTGACATTTTCACACCAGAGAAAATTGAAAAAACATCCAATAAAATCAATGTTTTCTCCGTTATTACGTGTATTCTGAGAGTAGCTTTAGCAATTAGCTAGCTGCATAACAAGCTAACGTTAGCTTCGCATTAGCTAAGTGTTATCTTAGGGTTAGCTTAACGTTAGCTTAGCATTAGCTTAGCGTTAGCTTAGGGTTAGCTTACCATTAGCATGCCTTGAAACACGACTTACTAAAAAGATTGGATATTAAGGAGCCATTATTGTTTCATGTATTCACTGCTTTGTTAATTTATATTTTAAAATAACTTATGTTTTAAATATGTTGCATCTTACATTTCAAATAATTAAATAAACGTTATTTTTACGACCTGCACATTAATTTTAGAATAGAATAGAAACTCTTTATTCATATTTTAAACTGTATGTGATGTTTTTATCCATCAAATACAAACACTCTTGGATCAGTTGTTCTTGGTCAGGGTCGCGGGGGCAGCAGCTTCAGCCAGGAGGCCTAGACTTTACTCTGTCGTCCTACATCGACGGGTCTACCTCGTCCTGGGGGCCCCCCAAGGCGTTCCCAGGCTAGCTGGGACAAATACGTGTTTGACGCGAGAGTAATAATAAAATAACGTCTTGCAAAGTAGGAATGAAGTTAAAGTAGAACTGACAGTAAACTTGTTTTTTATTGACTTTGTCTACATACCGTAAAAGTTTAACTTATATATCTATATATATTTATACACGCAATATACATTATATATGTTGTAGTGGGTTTTTTTAAAATTAAATTTCAATTTATTTTCCACAGTATGATGAAGACAGAAAAAAAGGGAAAGAAAAAACAAGCTAATGTTGATTATTTTCAGAGTAATTTGTTCTTTTTAGAGTTAGAGACAAAAATGTTTGTTCATTTTAATGTAGCGACTGTTGTCTTCGTCCAAAAAGACACTTAAAAACATCCAAACACCTCCAGACCGCTCGACAGTCACGTCCCTCAGGGATTGAAACTAAAAAAACTAAAGTAACTGAAATAACATGAGGGTGAAGAACTATCCCTTCAAAAACATCATAGATCACGACACGGACCGGACACTCTTAGACTCAGATTTCTGTCTCGTTTTTGTTTGACGCACACGCGAGCGTCGAGCACGACTTGTGCGACTGTGTTGTGCGTCAGAGCGAACACACACAAACACACACAGTGACTTCATAACCAGTGGAGTCCTGCCGCAGATAGAAACAAAGGTTGTTCCGCGGATGTAACGTCGGCTGTGATTGGCCGGTGTCAGCGGGTCTGCAGTGGCCTGCGACGTCAAATGAAGTTTCATTATCTGCGTCTGTGGATATCTGGCCCGAAAAAAGAAAAAAAAACAGCCTCGGGGAGAAGCTGCTGCTGCTGCTGACTCCGAATGGAAGGTTTATCTTGATGGACATCTGTTTTCGGAGCGAGGGAAGAGACGTTTAAAGCAGCAGAAGCTCAAGAAACGAGTGTAGAAAATAGACGATCATGTTAAATACTTGAACACGTGAAGTTCAGGCATGTTTTTACACGGAAAGTGTGATTGAATTTTCTTCTCGATCTGCTTCGGCTCGACGCTCGTCCTCGTCACTGAGACGTAGATTTGATCCACGAGGTCTGGTTTTAAAAACTGCTGATAACATCATCGCTTCCAGTCATAAAAGAAAATGTGTTCTACGCACAAAAACTTCAGTTCATGAGCAGAATACACGCTTGTATTTTAATGAGTACATCGCTGTCTCACCGTGAATACAAGGATTTTTATTACTGATCATCTAATAAAATAAGATTTATTTAATTTTTTTAACACAAACTCCCTTCATTCTAATGGAAAACAAAACAGAGCAAAAAAATACAAAAAAGTAAAAATACTGCAGAACAAATTATTTGAAAACAATTAAAAATGGTTCAAGAGAATAAGAATTAAATAAGAAACAATGTAAGGATAAACTTGTTTTCTCAATTTCTTTTTCAAACTTAACTTACTCGAGTTCCTTATTATGAGAAATAGTTTTGTTTCAAGCATGTAGCAAAGGGAAGGTCACAAAACGTCCTTAAAAAATTGGACCATATTGTCAAAATTGTCCAATAATTAAAAGAAAAATAGTGAGTTAAATCAACAACATACAATCAGAACATACCAATGAATCTGAATTTTGGGTGAAAAAGTTAAACTCTCTGTGATATAAATGAAATCAGAAAACGATGCCAACTAGAGAGGGAAGGGCGGGACTTATGCCACTCTGGTTTGATTGACGTGTCACTGTCCAATCATTTGGAACTCTGGAAGCTCTAGATCCTTCCATCATTGATGGACTTTGCTTCTGACTTGCGAAAGTTTGCTTCTCAAGTTTCCCTCCTAAAGAACATGCAACACAACATGCAACACATGTCTCTTCGTTCCCTCCTGAAGAACATGCAACACAACATGCAACACATGTCTCTTCGTTCCCTCCTGAAGAACATGCAACACAACATGCAACACATGTCTCTTCGTTCCCTCCTGAAGAACATGCAACACAACATGCAACACATGTCTCTTCGTTCCCTTCTGAAGAACATGCAACACAACATGCAACACATGTCTCTTCGTTCCCTCCTGAAGAACATGCAACACAACATGCAACACATGTCTCTTCGTTCCCTCCTAAAGAACATGCAACACAACATGCAACACGTGTCTCTTCGTTCCCTCCTAAAGAACATGCAACACAACATGCAACACATGTCTCTTCGTTCCCTCCTGAAGAACATGCAACACAACATGCAACACGTGTCTCTTCGTTCCCTCCTGAAGAACATGCAACACAACATGCAACACGTGTCTCTTCGTTCCATCCTGAAGAACATGCAACACAACATGCAACACGTGTCTCTTCGTTCCCTCCTGAAGAACATGCAACACAACATGCAACACGTGTCTCTTCGTTCCCTCCTGAAGAACATGCAACACAACATGCAACACAACATGCAACACGTGTCTCTTCGTTCCCTCCTGAAGAACATGCAACACAACATGCAACACATGTCTCTTCGTTCCCTCCTGAAGAACATGCAACACAACATGCAACACAACATGCAACACGTGTCTCTTCGTTCCCTCCTGAAGAACATGCAACACAACATGCAACACATGTCTCTTCGTTCCCTCCTGAAGAACATGCAACACAACATGCAACACATGTCTCTTCGTTCCCTCCTGAAGAACATGCAACACAACATGCAACACAACATGCAACACAACATGCAACACGTGTCTCTTCGTTCCCTCCTGAAAAACATGCAACACAACATGCAACACATGTCTCTTCATTCCCTCCTGAAGAACATGCAACACAACATGCAACACGTGTCTCTTCGTTCCCTCCTGAAGAACATGCAACACAACATGCAACACAACATGCAACACAACATGCAACACAACATGCAACACGTGTCTCTTCGTTCCCTCCTGAAAAACATGCAACACAACATGCAACACATGTCTCTTCGTTCCCTCCTGAAGAACATGCAACACAACATGCAACACGTGTCTCTTCGTTCCCTCCTGAAGAACATGCAACACAACATGCAACACGTGTCTCTTCGTTCCCTCCTGAAGAACATGCAACACAACATGCAACACGTGTCTCTTCGTTCCCTCCTGAAGAACATGCAACATAACATGTGTCTCTTCGTTCCCTCCTGAAGAACATGCAACATAACATGTGTCTCTTCGTTCCCTCCTGAAGAACATGCAACACAACATGCAACACGTGTCTCTTCGTTCCCTCCTGAAGAACATGCAACACAACATGCAACACGTGTCTCTTCGTTCCCTCCTGAAGAACATGCAACACAACATGCAACACATGTCTCTTTGTTCCCTCCTGAAGAACATGCAACACAACATGCAACACATGTCTCTTCGTTCCCTCCTGAAGAACATGCAACACAACATGCAACACATGTCTCTTCGTTCCCTCCTGAAGAACATGCAACATAACATGTGTCTCTTCGTTCCCTCCTGAAGAACATGCAACACAACATGCAACACATCTCTCTTCGTTCCCTCCTGAAGAACATGCAACAAAACATGCAACACGTGTCTCTTCGTTCCCTCCTGAAGAACATGCAACACAACATGCAACACATGTCTCTTTGTTCCCTCCTGAAGAACATGCAACACAACATGCAACACATGTCTCTTCGTTCCCTCCTGAAGAACATGCAACAAAACATGCAACACATGTCTCTTTGTTCCCTCCTGAAGAACATGCAACACAACATGCAACACATGTCTCTTCGTTCCCTCCTGAAGAACATGCAACACAACATGCAACACATGTCTCTTCATTCCCTCCTGAAGAACATGCAACATAACATGTGTCTCTTCGTTCCCTCCTGAAGAACATGCAACACAACATGCAACACATGTCTCTTCGTTCCCTCCTGAAGAACATGCAACACAACATGCAACACATGTCTCTTCGTTCCCTCCTGAAGAACATGCAACACAACATGCAACACATGTCTCTTCGTTCCCTCCTGAAGAACATGCAACATAACATGCAACACATGTCTCTTCATTCCCTCCTGAAGAACATGCAACACAACATACAACACATGTCTCTTTGTTCCCTCCTGAAGAACATGCAACACAACATGCAACACGTGTCTCTTCATTCCCTCCTGAAGAACATGCAACATAACATGCAACACGTGTCTCTTCATTCCCTCCTGAAGAACATGCAACATAACATGCAACACATGTCTCTTTGTTCCCTCCTGAAGAACATGCAAAAATTACAAGAAACTTTATTTATATAATTAAATTAAATAATTAAAAGATATATATTTTGTTTATTTAAAACATTCTTTTAGTGACTTTAGCTGTTAGTTGTTAGCTGTAAGCTGTTAGCTGTAAACTGTTAGATGTAAGCTGTTAGCTGTTAGCTGTTAGCTGTTAGCTGTTAGCTGTAAGCTGTTAGCTGTAAGCTGTTAGCTGTAAACTGTTAGCTGATAGAAGTTAGCAGTTAGCAGTAAGCTGTTAGCTGTTAACTGTTAGCTGTAAGCTGTTAGCTGTTAGCTGTTAGCTGTTAGCTGTTAGCTGTTAGCTGTTTGCTGTCAGGTGTTAGCTTGCGGTGTTAAGTGCATAAATTAGCAACATGCTACGTGTTTTACAGCTTAATTATTCCTTTTTATTATTCTGAATATACTTTTATTGAGGGCCTGTTCTTGAACACAAAAAAAAAGCTTTTTGAATTTGTCGTCAACGCTTTTAATTTCAATTATTAAAGACTAATATTGAGGTAGATTAGCAAAGTCAGACCAATAAGTAAAAAATGATTGACAGGTAAAAGTGTCACTTTAATTGTTGCACCTAAATCCGAGTGTTGGTATTGAAAAGTATTCTTTCATCTACTTCTAATACACCTGTTTACATCGTTCGGGTCGGAGGTCAATCATCGCACGTGTCAAAGTTCTCGTTGATCTTCAGCCACCAGAGTAGCTGCTGTGCAGGTTGCCATGGTAACAGCCGAGCTTCTACCGGTCCTGGTGAGTCATGGTTCTGGACGACGTGGATTTATACCTTCAGATGCTGAAGTACAACAGAAGTGTTTTTTAAAAACGATCGGTTAATATTGACGATTGTCTTTTCTGTCGTAAATATTCATAACAATCTTGTGTTGTTGTGAACAAACCAGTACTAACGCAGTTTCTCCTCCAGGTGGCGTCGGAGTCCGAACACTGCATCATCAAGCGCGAGCACGAGAAATGCATGGAGAGGATTTTCTCGCACAATCCCAGCGAAGACGAACTGAGTGAGTGACACGTGTGACACGTGACGTTGAACCAGAAGAACACGTGTCTTCGTCCAGATCTTGTTTTCAGTGCAAACTGTGTTTGTTTGACAGCAGAGGCTCGTCCAGGAAATCAAACGCTGTGTTTGCAGAAATGAGAAAAAGAAGAAGTAGTTTGTCGTGAACATCGTAGAAGAAACGTCTTCAGTGATTGAGCTTCAGTTTAAAACACGTCTTAGAACCTCTTCATGTGTAACATATGAAGTTAGTATGTTTCATACGAGCAGAACTTTATCGACAACTGTCTTCACAAAGGTTTCTGGATTATTATCCTAAAAAATTAACACTATTTTGATGATTTTTTGTTGAAAACAAAGCTGTTTTTAGCAAATATTGAAGTCAAACCTGCTTAAGAGCAGGTGTAGGATCTGATACATGATGGATGGACTGGTGCATGAATAGATGGATGTGTGTCATGTGTGTGTGTGTTTGTGTGTGTCATGTGTGTGTGTGTTTGTGTGTGTGTATATGTGTGGGTATATGTGTGTATGTATGTTTGTGCATGTGTGTATGTGTGTGTATATGTGTGTGTGCGTATATGTGCGTGTGTGTGAGTGTGCGTGTGCATATGTAGATGTGTGTGCGCGTGTGAGTGTGTGTGGGTGTGCATATGTAGATGTGTGTGTGTGCGTGCTTGTGTGTATGTAGATGTGTGTGTGTGTGTATATATGTGGGTTTATGTAGATGTTTGTGTGTGTATATGTGTGTGTGTGTGTATATATTTGTGTGTGTATATGTATGTGTGTATGCATATGTGTGTGTATATATTTGTGTGTATATGTGTGTGTACATATATGTGTTTGTAATAAGTGTTAGTGTGGGGGGGTGTTCTGTGTATATGTGTGTGTCTGTATATGTATGTGTGTGTATATTTGTGTGTATATGTGTGTGTGTCTGAATATGTGTGTGTGTATATAAAAGTGTGTGAGTGTGTATAAGTGTGTGTGTGTGTGTGTATATAGGTGTCTATGTGTATATATATATGTGTGTGTGTGTGTTTATATGTCTGTATATATAAGTGTGTGTGTGTATGTGTGTATATATAAGTGTCTGTGTGTGTGTGTATATATATAAGTGTGTGTGTGCGTGTGTGTGTGTGTGTATATGTGTGTATATATAAGTGTGTGTGTGTGTATATAAGTGTCTGTGTGTGTGTATATATATGTGTGTGTATATGTGTGTGTGTGTGTATATATAAGTGTGTGTGTGTGTATATATATAAGTGTGTGTGTGTGTATATAAGTGTGTGTGTGTATATATAAGTGTGTGTGTGTGTGTGTATATGTGTGTGTGTGTGTGTATATATAAGTGTGTGTGTGTTTGTGTGTGAGTGTGTGTGTGTGTGTGTGTGTGTGTGTATATATAAGTGTGTGTGTGTGTGTATATATATAAGTGTGTGTCAGATGCTCTGGTTGCTCAGTTGGGCTCGTTCGGCTCAGGTTTGCCCTTTAAAAGGTAATTGGCTTCATGGCTTCATGGCTTCATGGCTTCATGTCTTCATGTCTTCATGTCTTCATGTCCGAGCAGACGAAGCCAAAACAGATTAAAAGCTTCTAGAATTGTTGATCAGGTCTGAACACAAACACATGTCTGCCCGCGTGCTCTTGAGCAAGTACATGTGAGAGAACAACACTCTTGAACTGATGTAAATAAAACCTCTTGTGTTATTAAACATATACAATATTGTTATTAGAACAACTAGATCTGAACCTTCATCTCATGTGATAAAAGTATTAAAATATACACTAAGATAAGTCAATATATTCATTTAAAACCAAACT
The DNA here is from genome assembly GCF_982586985.1 of Callionymus lyra. Classification (NCBI taxonomy): domain Eukaryota; kingdom Metazoa; phylum Chordata; class Actinopteri; order Syngnathiformes; family Callionymidae; genus Callionymus; species Callionymus lyra. The sequence continues at coordinate 22,844,839 of NC_141833.1, forward strand.
TTATCATTTAATTATTTGTGTCTTTTTTTAAAAATTTAAAACGTGTATTTATTTGTTTCTACAAAAAGATAAATGTATAAATACTGGAATAAATATATAATAATAAATAAATGTTAACAGAATTTTTTAAAATAAATAAATACATTTTATTTGAATTTTTTACATTTATTTATTCATGTATTTATTAATAGTTTTGTAGTATTTATCGTAGTTTTTATGTTTTATAAATATAGACTTTTGAATGTTCAGTAGTAACTTAATTGAATTGTATTTTTCTTGTAGTGATTTAATTGAAGTTTCTAATATCTATGTATCAAATATATGGTGTGTGTCTCCTTTCCAGTGTGTCCCTGGATGTGGGACAACCTGACGTGCTGGCCGGCGGCGGGTCTGGGGAAGATGGTGGTCGTGAACTGTCCCGAGCTCTTCAACGACTTCATGGGTCCTGAGGACGGTGAGTCGCTCTCGTGACGTCATCACCGGTGCCCCGAGTGTCACGCGCGCGCGTGTGTCCGCAGAGATGGGGACCGTGAGTCGCAACTGCACCGAGGTGGGCTGGTCGGAACCGTTCCCGCACTACGTGGACGTCTGCCTCTTCTACGACAACGCCACCAACCCGGTACGACAGCGCCGCCTGGTGGCCGTCCACGTTACTGCCGCTGACTGCGTGTGTGTGTGTGTGTGCGTTGGTGCGTGTGACTGCAGGACATGTACTACGCGTCCGTCAAGGCTCTCTACACGGTGGGTTACAGCACCTCACTGGTGTCTCTGACGTCAGCCATGGTCATCCTGTGCAGGTTCAGGTGAGTCTGAAGGTTTCACTGAGGACTGAGAAAATGTTGATACACAATTGTTTTATCAGGGTTTTATAATTGTTTTCATCAATATTTTAGTTTAGTATTTGTTTTTTTTATCAATGTTGAATTTATTTTTGTTTTATCAGGGTTGTATTTAAGTATTTGTTTTATCAGGGTTGTATTTAAGTATTTGTTTTATCAGGGTTTTATTTTAGTAATTATATTTAATCAAGATTGTAATTAGTATTTGTTTTATCAGGGTTTTATTTTAGTAATTATATTTAATCAAGATTGTAATTAGTATATGTTTTATTAGGGTTTTATTTAAGTATTTGTTTTTATGAAGATTGTATTTTAGTATTTGTTTTATCGAGATTGTATTTTAGTAATTATTTTTTATCAAGATTGTATTTTAGTATTTATTTTTTATCAAGATTGTATTTTAGTATTTGTTTTATCAGGGTTTTATTTTAGTAATTATATTTAATCAAGATTGTAATTAGTATTTGTTTTATTAGGGTTTTATTTAAGTATTTGTTTTTATGAAGATTGTATTTTAGTATTTGTTTTATCGAGATTGTATTTTAGTAATTATTTTTTATCAAGATGGTATTTTAGTATTTGTTTTTTATCAAGATTTTATTTTAGTATTTGTTTTATCAACATTTTATTTTAGTATTTTTTTTATCAAGATTGTATTTTAGTATTTATTTTTTATCAAGATTGTATTTTAGTATTTGTTTTATCAGGGTTTTAGTTTAGTAATTATATTTAATCAAGATTGTAATTAGTATTTGTTTTATCAGGGTTTTATTTAAGTATTTGTTTTTATGAAGATTGTATTTTAGTATTTGTTTTATCAGGGTTTTAGTTTAGATGATCACTATATATCACTATATATCACTATATATCACTATATATCGTGATACCATCAACACACTCTTGACAAACAGCTCCAGACACATGTGTTACCAGCAGCTGCACAGAAAGAAAGAATCATTTGTATATTTTATCTTCTATTGATTACTTCTGTCTTAAAGATGTGTTTTCTCTGCAGTAACTTCAGTTATTGTTGACACGTGAAGACGCTCAGTGAGTTCATGAATAAACCTGTGAACGAGTGAAAAGAGGGAAACAAACTATGATTTAATGGACAGTGTTTCTCTGAAGGTTCTGTGATTTAAAGTGTGTTAATAAAGACTTGTGTGTGAGCAGGAAGCTTCACTGCACCAGGAACTTCATCCACATGAACCTGTTCGTGTCCTTCATGCTTCGAGCCATTTCTGTCTTCATCAAGGACGGCGTGTTGTTCGCGCAGGAGGACAGTGACCACTGCTTCGTCCAGACGGTCAGTGTGTGCGGACAGGAAGTAGAAATATACTGTGTCCGGACAGGAAGTAGAAATATACTGTGTCCGGACAGGAAGTAGAAATATACTGTGTCCGGACAGGAAGTAGACATATACTGTGGCTGAAACAGGAAGTAGAAATATACTGTGTCCGGACAGGAAGTAGAAATATACTGTGTCTGGACAGGAAGTAGAAATATACTGTGTCTAGACAGGAAGTAGAAATATACTGTGTCCGGACAGGAAGTAGAAATATACTGTGGCTGAGACACGTACGGAAGTATATGATCGAGATATTGATCCTTGATTTCTACTTTTAAATTCAAGCGACACATCACTACAACACACACACTGATGATACAATAGAGTCACACATCACAACAACACACACACACTGATGATACAATAGAGTCACACATCACTACAACACACACACACTGATGATACAATAGAGTCACACATCACAACACACTGATGATACAATAGAATCACACATCACAACACACACACACTGATGATACAATAGAGTCACACATCACAACAACACACACACACTGATGATACAATAGAGTCACACATCACTACAACACACACACACTGATGATACAATAGAGTCACACATCACAACAACACACACACACTGATGATACAATAGAGTCACACATCACAACACACACACACTGATGATACAATAGAGTCACACATCACAACAACACACACACACTGATGATACAATAGAGTCACACATCACTACAACACACACACACTGATGATACAATAGAGTCACACATCACAACAACACACACACACTGATGATACAATAGAGTCACACATCACAACAACACACACACACTGATGATACAATAGAGTCACACATCACAACAACACACACACACTGATGATACAATATAGTCACACATCACAACAACACACACACACTGATGATACAATAGAGTCACACATCACAACAACACACACACACTGATGATACAATAGAGTCACACATCACAACAACACACACACTGATGATACAATAGAGTCACACATCACAACAACACACACTGATGATACAATAGAGTCACACATCACAACAACACACACACTGATGATACAATAGAGTCACACATCACAACAACACACACTGATGATACAATAGAGTCACACATCACAACAACACACACACACTGATGATACAATAGAGTCACACATCACAACAACACACACACACTGATGATACAATAGAGTCACACATCACAACAACACATACACATGGATGATACAATAGAGTCACACATCACAACAACACACACACACTGATGATACAATAGAGTCACACATCACAACAACACACACTGATGATACAATAGAGTCACACATCACAACAACACACACACACTGATGATACAATATAGTCACACATCACAACAACACACACACACTGATGATACAATAGAGTCACACATCACAACAACACACACACACTGATGATACAATAGAGTCACACATCACAACAACACACACACTGATGATACAATAGAGTCACACATCACAACAACACACACTGATGATACAATAGAGTCACACATCACAACAACACACACACTGATGATACAATAGAGTCACACATCACAACAACACACACTGATGATACAATAGAGTCACACATCACAACAACACACACACACTGATGATACAATAGAGTCACACATCACAACAACACACACACACTGATGATACAATAGAGTCACACATCACAACAACACATACACATGGATGATACAATAGAGTCACACATCACAACAACACACACACACTGATGATACAATAGAGTCACACATCACAACAACACACACTGATGATACAATAGAGTCACACATCACAACAACACACACACACTGATGATACAATAGAGTCACACATCACAACAACACACACACACTGATGATACAATAGAGTCACACATCACAACAACACACACACACACACTTATGTATGTTCATGTTTATTTCAAGTCTAGTCTCTCCACAAACATGTGTTCAGATCTAAGGTTGTTACTCTGACACTCGCAGCTCTTTCCTGCTTCATTTCCACCTTTGAAGAAACTTCAAACAAATGCAAATTGACTGAAAGAAGCAAAAAACAAAAGTGTATTTAAAGAGAATCAGGTTTGATTTCACGTCAGAACAAGAGGTTTGTAGAAACATTATGATTAATAACTGTCTTTAAAATCATTAATGACTTGATGTCACCATGGAAACACCTCATGGTCACATGTGTCCACCTGGTCATGTGATTGGAGGTGATGATGATGATGATGATGATGAAGATGAGGATGAAGATGATGAAGATGATGATGATGATGAGGATGAGGACGAGGATGAGGATGAAGATGAGGATGAGGATGAGGATGAGGATGATGATGATGATGAGGATGAGGATGAGGATGAGGATGATGATGATGATGATGATGATGATGATGATGATGAAGATGGTGATGAGGATGAGGATGAGGATGATGATGAAGATGAAGATGATGATGATGAGGATGAGGATGAGGATGAGGATGAGGATGAGGATGATGATGAGGATGATGATGATGATGATGATGAAGATGGTGATGAGGATGATGATGAAGATGAAGATGAAGATGATGATGATGAGGATGAGGATGAGGATGAGGATGAGGATGAGGATGAGGATGAGGATGATGATGAAGATGAAGATGAAGATGAGGATGAGGATGAGGATGAGGATGAGGATGATGATGAAGATGAAGATGAAGATGAGGATGAGGATGAGGATGATGATGAGGATGAGGATGAGGATGAGGATGAGGATGAGGATGAGGATGAGGATGATGATGAAGATGAAGATGAAGATGATGATGAGGATGAGGATGAGGATGAGGATGATGATGATGATGATGATGATGATGAAGATGGTGATGAGGATGATGATGAAGATGAAGAGGATGAGGATGAGGATGAGGATGAGGATGAGGATGAGGATGATGATGATGATGATGATGATGATGATGATGATGATGAAGATGGTGATGAGGATGATGATGAAGATGAAGATGATGAGGATGAGGATGAGGATGAGGATGAGGATGATGATGAAGATGAAGATGAAGATGAGGATGAGGATGAGGATGAAGATGGTGATGAGGATGATGATGAAGATGAAGATGATGATGAGGATGATGATGATGATGAGGATGATGATGAAGATGAAGATGAAGATGAGGATGAGGATGAGGATGAGGATGATGATGAAGATGGTGATGAGGATGATGATGAAGATGAAGATGAAGATGAGGATGAGGATGAGGATGATGATGATGATGATGATGATGATGATGATGAAGATGATGAAGATGATGATGAAGATGATGATGAGGATGATGATGATGATGATGATGATGATGATGATGATGATGATGATGATGATGATGATGATGATGGTGATGATCATGAAGATGATCATGAAGATGAAGATGATGATGATGAAGATAATGATGACGATGACGATGAAGATGAAGATGAAAATGAAGATAATGATGACAATGATAATGGTGATGATGATGATGAAGATGTTGTCCTCTGCTGCAGGTGGCGTGTAAAGCCGTCATGGTCTTCTTCCACTACTGCGTCATGTCCAACTACTTCTGGCTCTTCATCGAGGGCTTGTATCTGTTCACGTTGCTGGTGGAAACCTTCTTCCCCGAGAGACGCTACTTCTACTGGTACACCATCGTAGGCTGGGGTGAGTGTCGGACCCCTTCAGCACTGTAGGACTCATGTAGGTGGAGACCCTCACTGAGAGAAGATGACCACTCCAGAGGAACCAGAGGAACCAGAAGATTTACAGACCACATGACTCTTGAAGAAGTCGTAACTGCTTTCATTAGTTTTGAAAACAAAATATATCCAAACATTAGCTTTAAAAGCTGCTGGACTCACTGTATCCTCTCGTCCTCAGTCGTAACTGCTTTCATTCGTTTTCAAACCAAAATATGTCCAAACATCAGCTTTAAAAGCTGCTGGACTCACTGTATCCTCTCGTCCTCAGTCGTAACTGCTTTCATTAGTTTTCAAACCAAAATATGTCCAAACATAAGCTTTAAAATCTACTGGACTCACTGTATCCTCTCGTCCTCAGCCGTAACTGCTTTCATTTGTTTTCAAACCAAAATATGTCCAAACATCAGCTTTAAAAGCTGCTGGACTCACTGTATCCTCTCGTCCTCAGTCGTAACTGCTTTAATTTGTTTTCAAACCAAAATATGTACAAACATCAGCTTTAAAAGCTGCTGGACTCACTGTATCCTCTCGTCCTCAGCCGTAACTGCGTTCATTTGTTTTCAAACCAAAATATGTACAAACATCAGCTTTAAAAGCTGCTGGACTCACTGTATCCTCTCGTCCTCAGTCGTAACTGCGTTCATTTGTTTTCAAGCCAAAATATGTCCAAACATCAGCTTTAAAAGCTGCTGGAGTCACTGTATCCTCTCGTCCTCAGTCGTAACTGCTTTCATTTGTTTTCAAACCAAAATATGTCCAAACATCAGCTTTAAAAGCTGCTGGAGTCACTGTATCCTCTCGTCCTCAGTCGTAACTGCGTTCATTTGTTTTCAAACCAAAATATGTACAAACATCAGCTTTAAATGCTGCTGGACTCACTGTATCCTCTCGTCCTCAGTCGTAACTGCGTTCATTTGTTTTCAAACCAAAATATGTCCAAACATCAGCTTTAAAAGCTGCTGGAGTCACTGTATCCTCTCGTCCTCAGCCATAACTGCTTTCATTTGTTTTCAAACCAAAATATGTCCAAACATCAGCTTTAAATGCTGCTGGACTCACTGTATCCTCTCGTCCTCAGCCATAACTGCTTTCATTTGTTTTCAAACCAAAATATGTCCAAACATCAGCTTTAAAAGCTGCTTGACTCACTGTATCCTCTCGTCCTCATCCGTAACTGCTTTCATTTGTTTTCAAACCAAATTATGTCCAAACATCAGCTTTAAAAGCTACTGGACTCACTGTATCCGCTCGTCCTCAGTCGTAACTGCTTTCATTTGTTTTCAAACCAAAATATGTCCAAACATCAGCTTTAAAAGCTGCTGGACTCACTGTATCCTCTCGTCCTCAGTCGTAACTGCTTTAATTTGTTTTCAAACCAAAATATGTACAAATATCAGCTTTAAAAGCTGCTGGACTCACTGTATCCTCTCGTCCTCAGCCGTAACTGCGTTCATTTGTTTTCAAACCAAAATATGTACAAACATCAGCTTTAAAAGCTGCTGGACTCACTGTATCCTCTCGTACTCAGTCATCATTCTTTCTTTAGCAGCGGAGGACGTAATGACTGCTGCCATCTAGCGGCCGGAAGATTAATTGCGACACAAAAAAGAAGAAACACTATAAATATTCAAATGTAAATTTAAATTAAAAAAATGAATTATTTTATTTTAAACCGCTTTATTGAATTATAAACTGTCCAATAACTATGATAAAAATAAAATGAAAGCCAAAAATAATAATAATAATCTTACCATATATGGTTTGTGAGAAAGAAAAAAAAGTTGGCAATGTTTAAGTTAATCTATCGTTTCACACTTTTAGAAATATTGTGTTTTTATAAGGAACGTTTATCTCTTGGAAAACAAACCCAATTTACACGTGACTTTAATGTGTTTTATTTTCACTGAAGGTGTGACAAACAAACAAACAAAACCAACGTTGAGTTCATGAAAATTAAACCAAAAAACTCTGAATCAGCAACAAGATGATAAAAGCTTGTGTTTACATGTTTTAAACTAGTGAGTGAACGTCACGAAAATACTTTCTTGAGAAGAGTCACAGTCACTAATGTTACTCCTTCAAAATAAAAGACCCTTCAGACGATCTCTGAAACACAAACCTGTTGTGATCGATCTTGTGGTTCTGACTCACAGGAACTCCGACCATCTGCGTGACGGTCTGGGCGGTTCTGAGGCTTCACTTCTACGACACCGGGTGAGTCCGGGCGCCGGTACCGGCAGCATCGTAACCATCGTAGACATGTTGAGCAGGAACGCTGGAGAACATACCTCTGCCAAGGAGATTATTTAAGGCTTGTTTTTATCCGTAAATTGTTCTAATAAATATAACATTTATTGTTTTTATCACCTGCTGCTCCTTTAAAAATACTCGAAATAAAAAAAATCACATGATTGTAAAACAAGTTTATGCTCGCTAAGTAAGATAGCTAAATGCTAAGACTTAATTTCTGGTTAATTTATACATTTTAATGGTCATTTTTAGTGTAGTTTTGAATCTTAATTATCATCTTAATGTAACAGAGTGAATATTTGTGGATAAAACCAAACGTTTTCTTTCATTCCTTTCATGCAAAAACACAACAACAAACAGGAACCCGATCTACTTCCGTTTTGATCCCTTCAAAATAAAACAGCGGAAGTAACCATTAACACACAAGCGAGGGCCCGGAAGTTCCTCGCATTAATATCTCAGTTCAGAACCTTCGTTCAGTGTCTCCAGCTTTGTGTTGTTGGTGACGTTTGTCGACGTTCTGTCTTCGTTTGTTGACGTTCTGTCTTCGCTTCAGATGCTGGGACACGAACGAGAACACCGCCCTCTGGTGGGTGATCAAGGGACCCGTCGTGGCCTCAATCATGGTAGAGACGGATCCCTCCTGTGACGTCATCGACGTTCCTCACGTGTCCTCTCGATGTTTGTAGATTAATTTCGTACTTTTCGTGGGAATCATCATCATCCTGGTGCAGAAGCTGCAGTCGCCGGACATCGGAGGAAACGAGTCCAGTATTTACCTGTGAGTCAAAGAAACGACCTGCAGACTCACCTGTCAATCATCGCACTTTGAACTCTTTTCTGGAGAATCATTTCAATTGATGTCCATTTAAATTATACTATTTATATCTTTATATATAATGTTTTATCTCTTAATTCTTATTTATTATTATATTTTACAGTTTCAGATGTTGAACGAGTCATGAAATAATAGTTTTATAAGTTTATTTTCATTTAAAATCATGAATTACGTTGATTTTAAACGCGTCAGTAAACAAGTGTTTAAACCAGTAGTATCTACAGTGGCCACTGTGTGGCGCACTAACAGGTATTCAGGGCGAGAGAAAAAGAAACATATTTATAAAGATGACATCGTGTCATAGTTGTCCAGGTGTCCCTGAACGCACCACGGTGTTTATTCAAACAGGAAACAAGTCGTTTTTTTAAATAGTGTCTTTTGTTTTAAAACAGTTTGTTGATAAAGTTGTTGTTTTATAATTATTAATGTAGTTGTTATATAATAATTATTATTAATTTCGCTTCTTGGGTTAAGTTAAGTAAATACTTTCTTAAGTTAATACTTAAGTTAAGTGTTTGTGTTTAAGTCATTTAAGTCAATAATGAGGAAACGAAGGTCAAAGGTCGTCACTAAAATCTTGCTGATGTTGCTGAGACCCGTGTGTGTGTGTATGTGTGTGTGTGTGTGAGCTAGTGTGTCGTGTGCGACTGTGTGTCCGTGTCCCTAAAGTCTTGTGTTACTGTGTGTCTTTGTGTTGTGTAGCAGCTGTGCTCAGAAATGCTTCAGTGATTCGACTCAAGCTGTTCAGCATTCGTGCAGGATGTCAGAGTTATCCACCATCACACTGTAAGTGTGTCCACGTCTGTGTGTGTGTGTGTGTGTGTGTGTGCGTGCGTGTGTGTGTGTGTGTGTGTGTGTGTGTGTGTGTACTATATATGTGTGTGTGTGTGTCGACAGGATATATGTGTGCATGTGTATGCAGTATATGTATGTGTGTGTGTGTGTAGACAGTATGTGTGTGTGTGTGTGTGTGTGTGTGTGTAGTATATGTGTGTGTTTGTGTGTGTGTGTGTATGTGTGTATACAGTATATATGCATGTTTGTGTGTCTCGTATTGTGAGGTCAGAAATTAACTCTGAGCAACATCTGGACAAACACACAAACATGCAAATATACTGTATAGAAGCACACATGTGTATACACACACGTACACAAATTATAAACACAAATACACACACCCTTGCATACACTCACACACACACACACACACACACACACATATATATATATATATTTACACACAAATATGTACACACACTGACACACACTTGACACTCATAAAAACATACAGTACTCAACAACATATAAACACAGATATAGACACACGCACATAAACACACAGATATACACACACAAATACACACACAAATACACACACACACAAAACAGGATTTAAAAAAATTCCATCATAAAATAAATCTAAACGTTTCTTTGAAATTTCAATTCGAATCAAATCTATAACTATTTACACTTTAAATACACAACACACACATGTGTGCTGCTTGTTAAATAATTGTTGTGACTTTGTGTCTTTTTTTGTGTGTGTTTTTGTGTGTTTCCATCACGACAATAGTTACAAATGTTTTCTTTTCTTCGCTGACGACGACAATATTTATTTATTATTTATATTTATGATAAACAAAAATATGTTTCTGTGCGTGTGTGTTTGTGTGTGTACATGTGTGTTTGTGTGTGTTCATGTGTGTGTACATCTGTGTGTGTGTGTGTGCAGGCGTCTGGCTCGCTCCACTCTTCTGCTCATCCCTCTGTTCGGGATCCACTACACTGTGTTTGCGTTCTCGCCTGAAGAAGTCAGCAAGAGGGAGCGTCTGGTGTTTGAACTCGGCCTCGGATCCTTCCAGGTCAGGACTCTCTCAGGGTGACCTTGACCTTGACCTTGACCTTGACCGTGACCTCTTGTCTTCTTACCTCAGGGCTTCGTGGTCGCTGTGCTCTACTGCTTCCTGAACGGAGAAGTAAGAATCTGCTTCTGTCATCATTTAAGAATTAAGTTTAAAAAAAAGATTTCTTAAGGAAATTATCATGTTCCGTTTCTGTCCAGCAGGTGGCGCTGTTTGTTTTTGAAAGTCAATGTTTTTACCATTTTTTTCGGGTTCTTTGAGAAAATTTGCAGACAAGGTTTTTGGTGATGCGTTCACTGTCACACTTATTATCGTCAGGTGTTTATATAAAAATAAATAATAATAATAATCATTCATAAGTTTAATTCAATGTAATTTAATGTGCAATTAACAAGTTCACCACAAGATGTCAGTGTTTCTCGCAAACTAAAAGTCAACGTTCGAGTGAAACATAAGATTTTTTGACATGTTTTTGCTTCAGATGAAAGTTTTTAAAACGAACTTAGATCTGATGTTTGAAGATCAGTCACATGATCGTCTGTGTGCACATGATTGGCTGCTGACTTTTTTATTATATTATATTATTATTTAAAATGATAAAACGTAGATTTGTTTAAAACATTTTTTAATGTGGTCCCTTTTTTCAAGAATTCTATTTTCTTTTAAATAATTACATTTAAAAAATCTATATTGAAAGGTTGAATTATGTTTTCTTTTTTTAAATAATTGAATTAAACAATTGTAATGTTTGTTTTTAAATGAATGCATTTGTTTTAACATAGAGTTTAATATTCGAATTAATAACGATTCAACATTTAAATTTCTAAATATACATTCTTTAAAATTCAATGTAAAAATGTTGGTATAATAAACTATATGAAATGATATAAATAAAAGTATTTTTCTATCATAATAGAGTCTCCAGACCAAACCAACAGAGCCACTGGATCCAACTTTCAGCCAATCGTTCGACGGACGACTCGCTCGGTGCTCTGTTGGTTTGGTCTGGTGGTCTTTTTATATTGAATTTAAAAGACTACGAAATGAAAAATATTGATATTATACAATTTAATTTTTGGATTCTTGGAATAAGATTATCAAACTCTATGTGTAAAATAAATTCAATGTTTTAAAATTAAAATATTGAATATAAACAAATTAAACCTTTCGATATAGAAACTATTGAATTTCTTTCCTCAACAAATAGTGAAATGCTTAAAAAAAACACCAACAAATGACACGTCACTCACTCGCTCACTCACTCACTCACTCACTCGCTCACTCACTCACTCACTCACTCCCTCCCTCCCTCCCTCCCTCACTCACTCACTCACTCACTCACTCACCCACCCACCCACCCACTCACTCACCCACCCACTCACTCACTCACTCACTCACTCATTCACTCACCCACTCACGCACTCACTCACCCACCCACCCACTCACTCACTCACTCACTCACTCACTCACTCACTCACTCACTCACTCACTCACCCACCCACTCACTCACTCACTCACTCACTCACTCACTCACTCACTCACTCACTCACTCACTCACTCACTCACCCACCCACCCACCCACCCACTCACTCACTCACTCACTCACTCACTCACTCACTCTCTCCCTCCCTCCCTCCCTCCCTCACTCACTCACTCGCTCACTCACTCACTCACTCACTCACTCGCTCACTCACTCACTCACTCGCTCACTCACTCGCTCACTCACTCACTCACTCGCTCACTCACTCGCTCCCTCACCTGTGCAGGTGCAGTCGGAGATCAAGAGGAAGTGGCGCAGCTGGACCGTCAACCGTTACTTCGCCGTGGACCTGAAGCAGCAGCGACACCCGTCCCTGGCGAGCAGTGGCGTCAACGGAGGAACTCAACTGTCCATCCTCAGCAAGAGCAGCTCGCAGATCCGCATGTCCAGCCCTCTGGCCGAGAGCGCCAACGTCAGCCTGCCCACCTGAGCCCACCTGAGCCCACCTGAGCCCACCTGAGCCGCCGGCGCCCGCCTCAGCCAATCACAGCCAAAGTCCCCCCCCCCCCCCCCCCGAGAGCGTTCAACCACAAACACGTCAAACGTCAGATCCGACCCTGAAATCTCGACACTTTCTACTCCGGCGTCGCCGCTGTGATGTCATCGACCCTCGGCTGACGACCTTCGACCTTGTACAGACGTTAGTGTTTCCTCCTTTTCTACGACCAGCCGTGAGTACAGAGTATGTCAAAAATATCCTAAAGAAAACGTGTACATAGTTTCGATGTCAGCTGTTTGTCGTCGTGGTGATCGATCGTTGACCCGGAGTCCGCATCTGTAGAGTGACCCTTGACCCCCCGGGGTCAGACGACGAGCGCGGCGATGACCCGACGAGATGTAGCCGTTCGTCGCGTGACATCCGTTCTTTTTGTCGTTTATCGTCAACAACACGTAGAATTTATCAGTGACGCCAGAATATTCAGTTTAACTTTATAAATACTTTGTTTTTTAATGTTTTTTGAATAATTCAATGTAATATTTTGTTTGTTCAAAGGTTGAATTTGTTTTTTAAATGTTGAAAAACTAACATGTAATGTATTTACTTGTTTTACACAGAGTTTGATTTTCTAATTCTAATAATTAAAAAAAAAAACATTTGCTTAACTTTTTTATTTCATAGTTTTTTAAATTCATTATAAAAATGTTGATTTAAAAGATAGATTTTTGAATTATATATAAAAATATATATATTTGAATGATTGGAATTAATAGTAGCTCTGGGCTCTATTGGTTTTGTCTGGTGACTCTATTATACCAACAGTTATATAGTGAATTTAAAAGACTATACATTTAAAAATACTTGATTTAGAAAATGATTTTTTTTTTAATTATTTTGAATTTGAATAATAAACATATTATTATGAAAGATTATTTTATTAAATGATCTCAAACAAACAAAGTCATCCTTTCAATAGACAAACTATTCAATAAAGTTATTAAAAAAAGATTGAATTCTTAAAAAAAACGAACTAAATCAAAGTTAAAACATTTAAAAATGTGGTTAATATTCTGAAGACACTGATGAACTTCAAGGGTCGTCGCTGTTTCACTTCCAAACTCTAAAGGTGTCATTAATGCAATATTTACTGGAAGAAAAAAAAAAAGCGAGATTAAAATAAACCCCAAAATTCCAAGTGAAATCGTTGCCAAATTAAGTTTTGCTAATAATCCTGGATCTTCTCCTCCTTCATCCAGAAGTGCCTCCTGGGTCACGACCTTCAGTTGATACACGAATGTAGGGATTTATTACCTTTTCTTTGAAACGATTGAGACGCTTTAATGTGAAGCTGTTGACAATCTTGACTCGTCTCGTGTCCAGAAGGATCTTTATTTTTCTACGCTTTCGTCATGATTTGAAGAATGTATCAAACAAACGGATTGAACTCATCGTCGTGCTTTTGTTGAGGAAGAAACAGGGCTTTTGTGGTTCATTTATGTGTCATTCGTGCCATGAAACTCTTTTGTTGTGTAGTCGACGACACACGTGTGTGTCTGTGACGCGTCACCAGCCGTGATTCGTTGTGTAGTCGACGACACACGTGTGTGTTTGTGACGCGTCACCAGCCGTGATTCGTTGTGTAGTCGACGACACACGTGTGTGTTTATGACGCGTCACCAGCCGTGATTTGTTGTGTAGTCGACGACACACGTGTGTGTCTGTGACGCGTCACCAGCCGTGATTCGTTGTGTAGTCGACGACACACGTGTGTGTCTGTGACGCGTCACCAGCCGTGATTCGTTGTGTAGTCGACGACACACGTGTGTGTTTGTGACGCGTCACCAGCCGTGATTCGTTGTGTAGTCGACGACACACGTGTGTGTCTGTGACGCGTCACCAGCCGTGATTCGTTGTGTAGTCGACGACACACGTGTGTGTTTATGACGCGTCACCAGCCGTGATTTGTTGTGTAGTCGACGACACACGTGTGTGTCTGTGACGCGTCACCAGCCGTGATTCGTTGTGTAGTCGACGACACACGTGTGTGTCTGTGACGCGTCACCAGCCGTGATTCGTTGTGTAGTCGACGACACACGTGTGTGTTTGTGACGCGTCACCAGCCGTGATTCGTTGTGTAGTCGACGACACACGTGTGTGTCTGTGACGCGTCACCAGCCGTGATTCGTTGTGTAGTCGACGACACACGTGTGTGTTTATGACGCGTCACCAGCCGTGATTTGTTGTGTAGTCGACGACACACGTGTGTGTCTGTGACGCGTCACCAGCCGTGATTCGTTGTGTAGTCGACGACACACGTGTGTGTCTGTGACGCGTCACCAGCCGTGATTCGTTGTGTAGTCGACGACACACGTGTGTGTCTGTGACGCGTCACCAGCCGTGATTCGTTGTGTAGTCGACGACACACGTGTGTGTTTGTGACGCCTCACCAGCTGTGATTCGTTGTGTAGTCGACGACACACGTGTGTGTTTGTGACGCCTCACCAGCCGTGATTCGTTGTGTAGTCGACGACACACGTGTGTGTCTGTGACGCGTCACCAGCCGTGATTCGTTGTGTAGTCGACGACACACGTGTGTTTTTGTGACGCCTCACCAGCCGTGATTCGTTGTGTAGTCGACGACACACGTGTGTGTCTGTGACGCGTCACCAGCCGTGATTCGCTGTGTAGTCGACGACACACGTGTGTGTCTGTGACGCGTCACCAGCCGTGATTCGTTGTGTAGTCGACGACACACGTGTGTGTTTGTGACGCGTCACCAGCCGTGATTCGTTGTGTAGTCGACGACACACGTGTGTGTCTGTGATGCGTCACCAGCCATCATTCGCTGTGTAGTCGACGACACACGTGTGTGTCTGTGACGCGTCACCAGCCGTGATTCGTTGTGTAGTCGACGACACACGTGTGTGTCTGTGACGCCTCACCAGCCGTGATTCGTTGTGTAGTCGACGACACACGTGTGTGTTTGTGACGCCTCACCAGCCGTGATTCGTTGTGTAGTCGACGACACGTGTGTGTTTGTGACGCCTCACCAGCCGTGATTCGTTGTGTAGTCGACGACACACGTGTGTGTTTGTGACGCCTCACCAGCCGTGATTCGTTGTGTAGTCGACGACACACGTGTGTGTCTGTGACGCCTCACCAGCCGTGATTCGTTGTGTAGTCGACGACACACGTGTGTGTCTGTGACGCCTCACCAGCCGTGATTCGTTGTGTAGTCGACGACACACGTGTGTGTCTGTGACGCCTCACCAGCCGTGATTCGTTGTGTAGTCGACTACACACGTGTGTGTTTGTGACGCGTCACCAGCCGTCGATCTGAGCCGCGAGCTCGACGAACACGACTATGTCTCAACGCTGTTAACAACACCCGCCACTAGGTGGCGCCAACTCGAGAAGAGGAATGTATTCAATATTACGTCGGATTACTTTTGATGTTGCGTGTCTTGATGGTGTGTTATTTTTGACCACGTGTTGTGTAGCCGCCGCGGACTCACACGCGGCTGAAAGAAAATAAAAGATGTTTCCGTGGCAACGAAGAGGATTTAAAAAAAGTTGTGCCAAACTGAAAAAAAGTGTTAAAATATATATTCTTGAATATTCGATCGTCACTGTTTTGGTTTTTGCAGTGAAATCCGCCATTTTGTTTGTTTTTCATGAGGAAGAAAATGTGTCAAAATGTGATTAAAACTGCACTTTTATTAACGAGTATTAACTTCGGTTCGGTGCCATTTTCAAGTATTTAACTGTGTAAATATGTGTTTTTTTTACATTTCCATCCGTTCTTTTGATGATGTAATGTAGCTAATGTGACAGCTAGCATCCCGTTAGCTTAGCTTAGCACAGAATAAAACATTTAAAACGATTTTAAATGTTAATTTTTTAAATGTTAAAATGTAAAAAGACAGCTTTAAAACTAACTTTAACTGAGTAAAACTTGTAATTCACCTGTTTGTGCTAAGCTAAGCTAACGAGCCGCTGATGCTAACGCTACAAGAAGGATGCCGCCATCCTGTGTCTGACGCCATCTCTCGTGCCTGTTGAGCCATTTTGAAGCGAGTGAGTCGATCTTTTGAATGTACAGTTGTCGCTCAGCTGCTCATCGTTGCCTGCATCGAGTACAAATATGTCAACAGTGTATCCTCTCGTACACGGCGAGAACTATTTCTGACGCTCGCGTCGACCTCTTGACGGACACCTGTCACGTGTGTGTTCATGTCTGTGTGTCTAAGTGTTCATGGAAGTATAGTCGCTGTAAAAACAAGTGTATCTTCATCCAGCTTTGGTGTGTCATGTGACCGTGTCTGTCATGTGACGTCCTGGTCGAACATTCATGTGTAACTTCTACTGCAAAATAAATGTTGTTGTACTTATGATGACTTTTGTTCTTTCAATGTGTTCCTGAAATAATGTTCTTCACTTTTCAACTGTCCTTGAACATGACATGAAAGATTTTATTATTTTCATTATTATTATTATTATTATTATTATTATTATAATAATTATAATTATAATTATAATTATAATTATAATTATAATTATAATTATAATTATAATTATAATTATTATTCATTGTTATTATTATTATGATTGTTATTGTTGTTGCTGTTGTTAATTGTTATTATTATTATTAATTGTTGTTATTATTATTATCATGTATTCTGAATATAAACATTAAAATTGTTTGTTTTTTTGTACTTTTTTTTTATCAGAGATTAAATCAAGATTATTTGTTTTTTGGTGGTAATAAGATGTTAAATTGTTAATGTGTTTTCATTTTTATTCATTTATTTGATAGAATTGATTTAAAATGCAATACTTACGTTTATTTAATTAATAAATTATATATATACATGTTTATATATATATATATATATATAAACCCTTTGAAAAGTTATATATTTAAAGTGATTTGTTTTGGTCATAAAACACTTTAATTTGACATTAATTGAACATAAATGCTGAAAATCTTGGACCATTATTGTAATAAAAATCTAATTTTAATCTATAATCCGATTAAAAAAGTTGGTCAACACTGGCATGAACGCAACTCAACACCAATTAAATACACATTTGTTAATTATTACTTTTATTGCATATTTAATCTCATAATTGCTCAAAACTTTTCTCTTGAACTATGATGTCGTGTCGACGGAGGACGTCGTTATCACTTATGAGATTAAATTGTTGTGAAAATAGAATATTAATGAAAGTTAAAGTGATATTAAGTAAGTGTTGGCCTTGAACGCACCTTGAATGATTCAAATTAAATTACTTTTATTACATCTATGAGTTTAAATCTCTTTAGGCTTTTCCTCACAGTTTAATTAATATCACTTTTAAAGTGTCAAGTTATATTTAAATTTGGTATTTTTAACAATACATTTATTTATCTTTTTAACTAATGACTTCCGGTTTCATTTTCTTTTTTTTTCTTAATATAAAACTATTCAATCATAAACTTTTTTAATATAATTGTTTATTTTTCAACGTTTTATTTTAATCTTAATATATATTCATTTCTACGATCTTAATATGATATATTCTCTTTATTTTAGTGCTTTCAATACACGTAATAATGCGATTTTTTTAAAGATTAAAAAAAACGAAAATAGAAAACGTTGTGAAATAATTACTGTGAGAAGATTTTGTAGCTAAAAGCAGAAAAATGTTCTCGAAAATCTTTATTTTTAATCTTAACTTCATCTTCGTCTTGTTGGCGCGACAGTTCATCTCTGACGTCACTCCCTGATTCCCATACATTTTTTTCACAGGCGCCGTTTGATGACGCGTCAGAGTCGCTCAGGGCCAGCTCGTGTCTCATTCAAAACATTCGTGGATCACATCACTCTGACGAGAGAACGTCTCGCGATGACCCGCAACAGAGGTTCGACTCCTCGCCTGCAGGACGCGCTCACACCGACGAGATGTGTCCACTAGAGGGCGCCCTCCGCAGCCCGCCGCGGCCCCGGATGGTCGTGGTCTGCGTCACGCTTCTCTTGGTGGGACTCAAGTGGTTCTGGTTCTGACACTTCCAGAGCCAGCGGCGCAGCTCCGTCTGGACCTGCGGGAGCGAACGTATCATGACGTCACAGTGACGTCAGCGCAACACGTGGATCAAACAAGTTTTTCGTTTCGAGCAAAATGATGGAACTTTCATTTAAAATAAACCAGGATTTATTTCACAACTGCTTAAGTTTGTTTAAGAGTGATTTGAATTTAAATTAAATACCAAAGTTGTCAAAGTGAAAATATTCAAGTCCAAAAAACAAATTAAATGAAGATATAGAAGTTCTTATTAAGAATATACAATAATTAAATATGAAAGGTGCCTTTACTGTCAAATTAAAAGACACTTTTATTCTTGTATTTATTGTTGTAATATTTATTAATAATGTATTTATTACTAATTTTGTTATTTTGTGCGGGTTTTTTTAAGTTAATTTTTATTTTGGGGAACTTTTTTTTAATCAAATTTGGCCCAATGATGTGAAATAAGGTAAAATAAATTAGGCCAAAATAAAGGAGAAAAGAAAAGATAAGAATAATCCTTTCATCATCATCAGCAAATATCTTACTCACAAATATACATTTTAAAACGTTTTTTTTTTTATATGCGAAAAAAAACTATATTGAAAGTATTCAACTGAATAATAAAGTTATTTATTGATATAATTTACAAAAATAATTTATATTACTTTGTGTTTTGTTAAACATATTTTTTGGAATTTAATGTATCTTTAAAAAAAATGTTTTTAATCTTTAACCACGTGGTGTTTATTTTGATCTGTCAATCATCTACTTTTTTTTAAGACCTTTTTTACGTATTTTCTGTTTCTCCCCGAATACAAATAAATACAAAAAACGCATAGGAGCCGTAACATTACGACCAGTGTCAACCTGAACACGATCAATAAAGATTGAATAATTGTGACGACTCACCTCTCCGTTCATGAAGCAGTAAAGCAGCGCGACCACGAACCCCTGCAACAAACGTCGTCAAAGTTAATGTTTATTCATCGTTTATTCATCGTTTATTCATCGTTTATTCATCGTTTATTCATCGTTTATTCATTTAGTTTCAAGGACCGTCAGCTGTAGGTTCACGACTTGAATCAAACATCTTTTTATTTGTTTATCTTCTGATCGTATCGAATCACTTCATCAGCCTCTCGACGCCGCAGATAAAATCCCGTCGAGCTGAGAAGCCAAAATATCGTCTTTAATCTTCTTCCAGGATCAGAAACGACGTTGAAAGAATTAGTGGGTTTTTTTTCAAAAGTATTTCTGATGTATTTTCTGCCAAAATGTTGTCGACTTTGAAAGGATCTGAGACTCGAACGTTCGAAAGAGACTTTTCTCGGCTCTGGTCGTCCAGGAGGGACTCGGACTAGAGCTCCTGGACGACCAGGTCACGTCCCATGGATCCTCCCTGATGAGGTGTTGAGTCTCATCGGGGAGAAGCCCCGGGTCGGACCCAGGCTTGAATCTCACAGTTGAAGATGTGAAGGACGTCTCTGAAGAGACACAACCTGACCTTGAATTATTCATTTATGTAGTAGTAATTCAGTTTTTTAATATTGTATTTGTGTAGTTTATTTTATGCATTAACACTTCTGTCAGCGTTTGTTCATTTTTTGTGTTCCAATTAAACTTCCGGCCTCTAGATGGCCTCAGTCCCTGTGTTCTCCACAGCTAAAGGAAGAATGATGACTGAGGACGAGAGGATACAGTGAGTCCAGCAGCTTTTAAAGCTGATGTTTGGACATATTTTGGTTTGAAAACAAATGAAAGCAGTTACGACTGAGGACGAGAGTCATGTGGTCTGTAAATACTACAACACCAGAGTCAAGTACTGGACAATACTACACATATATATTTGTTACTACACTATCACAACACTGGAGTCAAGTACTGGACAATACTACACAAATATACTTGTTACTACACTATCACAACACCAGAGTCAAGTACTGGACAATACTACACATATATACTTGTTACTACACTATCACAACACCAGAGTCAAGTACTGGACAATACTACACATATATACTTGTTACTACACTATCACAACACCAGAGTCAAGTACTGGACAATACTACACATGTATACTTGTTAATACACTATCACAACACCAGAGTCAAGTACTGGACAATACTACACATATATACTTGTTACTACGCTATCACAACACCAGAGTCAAGTACTGGACAATACTACACATATATACTTGTTACTACACTATCACAACACCAGAGTCAAGTACTGGACAATACTACACATATATACTTGTTACTACACTATCACAACACCAGAGTCAAGTACTGGACAATACTACACATGTATACTTGTTAATACACTATCACAACACCAGAGTCAAGTACTGGACAATACTACACATATATACTTGTTACTACGCTATCACAACACCAGAGTCAAGTACTGGACAATACTACACATATATACTTGTTACTACACTATCACAACACCAGAGTCAAGTACTGGACAATACTACACATATATCCTTGTTACTGCACTATCACAACACCAGAGTCAAGTACTGGACAATACTACACATGTATACTTGTTACTACACTATCACAACACCAGAGTCAAGTACTGGACAATACTACACATGTATACTTGTTAATACACTATCACAACACCAGAGTCAAGTACTGGACAATACTACACATATATACTTGTTACTACACTATCACAACACCAGAGTCAAGTACTGGACAATACTACACATGTATACTTGTTACTACACTATCACAACACCAGAGTCAAGTACTGGACAATACTACACATATATACTTGTTACTACACTATCACAACACCAGAGTCAAGTACTGGACAATACTACACATGTATACTTGTTACTACACTATCACAACACCAGAGTCAAGTACTGGACAATACTACACATATATACTTGTTACTACACTATCACAACACCAGAGTCAAGTACTGGACAATACTACACATATATACTTGTTACTACACTATCACAACACCAGAGTCAAGTACTGGACAATACTACACATATATACTTGTTACTACACTATCACAACACCAGAGTCAAGTACTGGACAATACTACACATGTATACTTGTTAATACACTATCACAACACCAGAGTCAAGTACTGGACAATACTACACATATATACTTGTTACTACGCTATCACAACACCAGAGTCAAGTACTGGACAATACTACACATATATACTTGTTACTATGCTATCACAACACCAGAGTCAAGTACTGGACAATACTACACATATATACTTGTTACTACACTATCACAACACCAGAGTCAAGTACTGGACAATACTACACATATATACTTGTTACTACACTATCACAACACCAGAGTCAAGTACTGGACAATACTACACATGTATACTTGTTAATACACTATCACAACACCAGAGTCAAGTACTGGACAATACTACACATATATACTTGTTACTACGCTATCACAACACCAGAGTCAAGTACTGGACAATACTACACATATATACTTGTTACTACACTATCACAACACCAGAGTCAAGTACTGGACAATACTACACATATATCCTTGTTACTACACTATCACAACACCAGAGTCAAGTACTGGACAATACTACACATGTATACTTGTTACTACACTATCACAACACCAGAGTCAAGTACTGGACAATACTACACATGTATACTTGTTAATACACTATCACAACACCAGAGTCAAGTACTGGACAATACTACACATATATACTTGTTACTACACTATCACAACACCAGAGTCAAGTACTGGACAATACTACACATGTATACTTGTTACTACACTATCACAACACCAGAGTCAAGTACTGGACAATACTACACATATATACTTGTTACTACACTATCACAACACCAGAGTCAAGTACTGGACAATACTACACATGTATACTTGTTACTACACTATCACAACACCAGAGTCAAGTACTGGACAATACTACACATATATACTTGTTACTACACTATCACAACACCAGAGTCAAGTACTGGACAATACTACACATATATCCTTGTTAATACACTATCACAACACCAGAGTCAAGTACTGGACAATACTACACATATATACTTGTTACTATACTATCACAACACCAGAGTCAAGTACTGGACAATACTACACATATATCCTTGTTACTACACTATCACAACACCAGAGTCAAGTACTGGACAATACTACACATATATACTTGTTACTACACTATCACAACACCAGAGTCAAGTACTGGACAATACTACACATATATACTTGTTACTACACTATCACAACACCAGAGTCAAGTACTGGACAATACTACACATATATACTTGTTACTACACTATCACAACACCAGAGTCAAGTACTGGACAATACTACACATATATACTTGTTACTACACTATCACAACACCAGAGTCAAGTACTGGACAATACTACACATATATCCTTGTTACTACACTATCACAACACCAGAGTCAAGTACTGGACAATACTACACATATTTCCTTGTTACTACACTATCACAACACCAGAGTCAAGTACTGGACAATACTACACATATATCCTTGTTACTACACTATCACAACACCAGAGTCAAGTACTGGACAATACTACACATATATACTTGTTACTACACTATCACAACACCAGAGTCAAGTACTGGACAATACTACACATATATACTTGTTACTACACTATCACAACACCAGAGTCAAGTACTGGACAATACTACACATATATACTTGTTACTACACTATCACTATATATAACTGTATATGGTTGTATTGTGTACACACTGTTATCAACACACTGTTATCAACACACTGTTATCAACACACTGTTATCAACACACACACCTACACTCTGAGCCTGAAACTGCTTCTCATTGGTCAACAAAGGTAACAAACTCACCTGGAAGGATCCGAGTCCGAGCTCGATATACAGTCGAGCAGCGACGCCTGTGTTCTCGGGCAGGAAGGCGAACACTGTGTAGTGCATCCCGAACAGAGGGATGAGGAAGAGCGTGGACTTCGCCAGTCGTCTGGACAAACATGAGGAACTTTAACGCTTTTTATCTTCTTCAGATTAAATGTCGGATCCAGATCCGGAGATTAAAGTGCGACCATCGTGTTGTCGTTTAATTAGTGTTTATCTGCGTGAACATCTGAGACGCTAACCTGCGCTTCAACCTTCACGCTTCCTTGAGCGTGTTTTCGTCGTCGCGTGGTTTCAGCTCGAGAGAATCTTTTGTCGTCACAAAGTTACTTTAAAGTTTGTTTTTAATCATAATCATCGTCACATGATCGCGTGAGCGTCGCGTGATTGGCTGACAGTTGGATCCAGTAGATCGGAGCTCGTTTGCTTTTGTCTGGAGACTCTATTGTACCAACATTTATGTATTGAATATAAAAGACTATTATTTCAAATATATTGAATTTTGAACATTTATTTTAGATATTTTTTAATTAAATGATCAACACTAATGAGCAAAAATAATAATAATAATAAAAAAGAAATTTTGAAAACGTTAGAATTTCTTACTTAAGATTTTTCTTTAAAAACGACAAATTCAAAATTTCAATGTATAAATTCTTGAATTCTATTATTAACAAAAATCAACATGTTTATATTCATTTATAAAAAGAATAGGAATAAATAAAAACTGAATGTTAGCTAAAGCTAAAATGCAGAATTTCTCAAATGAAATGATTCCAAAAATAAATTGTTAAACAACATTTGAATAAAAATAAGGTTCAATACTTGAATTAAATCCTTCTATATCCCGATGTTCTTGATATTCTGAGCATCTTATTTTCTTGTTCCTTCCCTCACGAGCGCCGAAGCATCCGAGCCGTGAAAACATCTATTCCTGGAGTGAAGTTCTATTTTTAACGCTGGTAAAAACTGGGATTCATTCACATAAACGCAGAGTTTGCGTCGAGCTCGAGTCGCGGGATTTTCTCTTCAGATCCTGAGACTCGGAGTCGCTCAGGACCTTCTGCCGCTCGAGCGTCTTCAAAGTTATCATGTCCTCAAAGATCCTCTGGCGAGGAAGAGTTTTCGCTGTTTGGAATGTGTGATGGATTCAAGGTTTGAAAAAACTACTTAAAGGTAATAATTGTATTTAAAAACACGTTCAATCAGAGAAGTACAGGCTCTTGAGTGTGGAGGGTTGACCACCGATTGAGGGTGAGTTACTAAGATAAGGGCATAATGTTTGGAACGTGTGATGGATTCGAGGTGTGAGAAAACTACTTGAAAGTAATAATTGTATTTAAAAACACATTCATTCAGAGAAGTACAGGCTCTTGAGTGTGGAGGGTTGACCACTGATTGAGGGTGAGTTACTAAGATAAGGGCATAATGTTTGGAACGTGTGATGGATTCGAGGTGTGAGAAAACTACTTGAAAGTAATAAGTATATTTAAAAACACGTTCAATCAGAGAAGTACAGGCTCTTGAGTGTGGAGGGTTGACCACCGATTGAGGGTGAGTTACTAAGATAAGCTGTTTAATAAGATGTTTGGAACGTGTGATGGATTCAAGGTTTGAAAAAACTACTTGAAAGTAATAAGTATATTTAAAAACACGTTCAATCAGAGAAGTACAGGCTCTTGAGTGTGGAGGGTTGACCACTGATTGAGGATGAGTTACTAAGATAAGCCGTTTAATAAGATGTTTGGAACGTGTGATGGATTCAAGGTGTGAGAAAACTACTTGAAAGTAATAAGTATATTTAAAAACACGTTCAATCAGAGAAGTACAGGCTCTTGAGTGTGGAGGGTTGACCACTGATTGAGGGTGAGTTACTAAGATAAGCTGTTTAATAAGATGTTTGGAACGTGTGATGGATTCAAGGTGTGAGAAAACTACTTGAAAGTAATAAGTATATTTAAAAACACGTTCAATCAGAGAAGTACAGGCTCTTGAGTGTGGAGGGTTGACCACCGATTGAGGGTGAGTTACTAAGATAAGCTGTTTAATAAGATGTTTGGAACGTGTGATGGATTCAAGGTTTGAAAAAACTACTTAAAGGTAATAATTGTATTTAAAAACACATTCATTCAGAGAAGTACAGGCTCTTGAGTGTGGAGGGTTGACCACCGATTGAGGGTGAGTTACTAAGATAAGCTGTTTAATAAGATGTTTGGAACGTGTGATGGATTCAAGGTTTGAAAAAACTACTTAAAGGTAATAATTGTATTTAAAAACACATTCATTCAGAGAAGTACAGGCTCTTGGGTGTGGAGGGTTGACCACCGATTGAGGATGAGTTACTAAGATAAGGGCACAATGTTTGGTAGAGACAAAAAAAAAAAAAACCAAAGCATCACATGTGGAAAATGGAGCGAAATAATTAAAATTAATTGCAAAAATAAACCTTTTGAAAGCTTGGATTCTATTTTGATGCCCAAACAAGATTGTCTTGTTAAAGCAAAAGTATTAACGTTTTAACACAGTATATTTTTTTTCTTCAGTCTTCAATGCTCGTGTTAATGCATCAAAATAACAATCATTTTAAATTATTTTACTACATTAATTACCGTGTTTGATGAGAGATAATGTGAATTAAGTATTTTTTAAGACAAAAGATACTTTGAACAAACAAGGAAAGTTAAATGGAGAGTAAAGTGCCATGTTTGTTGTGTTGCAGGAGCGTAACCTTCACGATCATCAGTTCAGCTTAATACACTGATATTTAACGCTTTTATTTACGACAAAAATGTGTCGTGAATTAAATAAAAAAGAAAATTAACCGATGGTTAAAGATTTGATTTCTGGTCCGACTCACCTTCAGCCAAAAAAAACATTTGATCATTTTTAAAGCATTTTGTCAACGTGAACATGTTGAAAATGTTATTGTTTGAAAAAAACTCACATGAAGTGTCCAGTGTCGTTGTTCCCGTTGATGGCCGAAGATTTCAGCTTCTGCACCAGAATCCGAATGACGTTGATGAAAATCACGATGTTGATCTAAAACAAACACATTTATACAGAGATACCATTAAAACGCGGAAAAAAACAAACCATGTTTAGATGAAACGTCGAACTTCTGGGTCGAACGTGTGAACAAAGACGTTATAAAAGAGAATATTCCATGTTTACGGAGAATAACGAGCTTTATGTCGTTTGAAACTCACCAGTAACGACGCAGTTATCGGACCTTTAATAATCCACCAGATGCCAACAGAGTCTGTGTCGTCCCAGCAACTGAAATACATTCAAAACCTGTTGTTTCTTCGCTCATTAGTTCCACGTGAAACATTCTTGTGAAGCACGACATTATTCCTGTGTTGTTTACTACATTGTTGTTTTCATGCTAAATGCTAAATGCTAATGCTGTAGGATTTAAGAGCTAACTTGACGAAATATATGTTCAAAATGATCGTTTAGAGTTAGCGACAGTCAATTTATAAATAGATCAACAATAATATCGATAATAAAATTGACACTAATGGTTTGATATGCTACGTTAGCAAGTAAAATTGGTTGACCTTCAGATGTTATGTTAGCATGTTAGCAACAGCGTTGCTATGAAATCAATTAAACAGTAATATTTATCCATTTCTATGGAGTAGTTTCAGTTTAAATATATATTTCGAAGCAGATATCCAAGCTAACACGCTAATGGAGTTGAGTAGCGCAGTAGCACTTTAGCTAGCACCAGAATCCGAATGACGTTGATGAAAATCACGATGTTGATCTAAAACAAACACATTTATACAGAGATACCATTAAAATGCTGTAGGATTTAAGAGCTAACTTGACGAAATATATGTTCAAAATGATCGTTTAGAGTTAGCGACAGTCAATTTATAAATAGATCAACAATAATATCGATAATAAAATTGACACTAATGGTTTGATATGCTACGTTAGCAAGTAAAATTGGTTGACCTTCAGATGTTATGTTAGCATGTTAGCAACAGCGTTGCTATGAAATCAATTAAACAGTAATATTTATCCATTTCTATGGAGTAGTTTCAGTTTAAATATATATTTCGAAGCAGATATCCAAGCTAACACGCTAATGGAGTTGAGTAGCGCTGTAGCACTTTAGCTAGCACCAGAATCCGAATGACGTTGATGAAAATCACGATGTTGATCTAAAACAAACACATTTATACAGAGATACCATTAAAATGCTGTAGGATTTAAGAGCTAACTTGACGAAATATATGTTCAAAATGATCGTTTAGAGTTAGCGACAGTCAATTTATAAATAGATCAACAATAATATCGATAATACAATTGACAATAATGGTTTGATATGCTACGTTAGCAAGTAAAATTGGTTGACCTTCAGATGCTATGTTAGCATGTTAGCAGCAGCGTTGCTATGAAATCAATTAAACAGTAATATTTATCCATTTCTATGGAGTAGTTTCAGTTTAAATATATATTTCGAAGCAGATATCCAAGCTAACGCGCTAATGGAGTTGAGTAGCGCTGTAGCACTTTAGCTAGCACCAGAATCCGAATGACGTTGATGAAAATCACGATGTTGATCTAAAACAAACACATTTATACAGAGATACCATTAAAACGCGGAAAAAAACAAACCATGTTTAGATGAAACCTCGAACTAAAGTTTAAATATATATTTCGAAGCAGATATCCAAGCTAACAAGCTAATGGAGTTGAGTAGCGCTGTAGCACTTTAGCTAGCACCAGAATCCGGGGATTTGATGGAGTTCAACACTTTAGCTAGCTTCACAACAGCTGCCACTGTTAGCATAGGTGTTCGCTGGTGTTAGCCGTGTGTGGGCGTCTTTAATGATTTATTAAAATAGACATGATGTCATTTTAGTGTGTATTTTATGATGTGTCGTTACTCTTACACTAATATTTACATTATTTATTTTGAAAACAATGTTCTGAATAATATATTAAATAAAAGTATTCTATTTTAACTATTTTTTAACTTAACCTTATATAAAATAACCAAATAATAATTATATACCTGAGGAAGAAAAATATATATGATTTATAATAAATTGATGGAAATTGAAAATAAACACAAATTGAATATTTTAATCTTGAATCATTGTTTTGACTAATTACAGTCGTTTGTAACCTTCACAGGTGAGTCATGTGACTCGTCGTGAACTAGTGAAGACATGTTTGAATCTCACCCTCTGTTGTCGTAGAAGAACCTGGTCAGAACCCAGAGGACCAGCACCGTGGATGGAAGCCCTGCACACGTCAACAACACGTCAACAACACGTCAATAACACGTCAACAACACGTCGATAACACGTCAGATCACATGTAAGTCGTGGAAACACGTCGTCTTTCGTCGCTGAAGCTGAAATTAGAACCAGACGCGGAAACGGGAGCGACGAGGATGAGTGAGATAGCGGCGCCGGAACGAAGCAGATAAGACGGTGGGAAGAAAAAATCCCACGTCAAGATTTTCTCCGTCAAAAACAAAGATCATGTCGTCGGATGGTTTAATCGGTTTATCTTTTGTTTCTGACGTTCGTCTTCTCGAGGCTTTAAACCTGTTTTCTGACGAGAAGTTTCCATCACCAGCTGAACATGATCAGGTTTCACCGACGTGACCCTTCAATGTCATGTGACGAGCTCTCGAATAAGAATTATTCTAGCATCTGTAGCACAACGTCGTCATTAGCATTGTAGCATCTTTAGCACAACATCATCATTATCATCATAAGTACAAGATCAATCATCATCATCGTTAGTACAATATTATCATTAGCATCTTTGGCATTACATTATCATTAGCATCATAAGCAAAACATCGTCATTAGCGTCATAGCATCTTTAGCTCAACATCATCATTAGCATTGTTAGCACAACATTATAATTAGCATAGGTAGCACAAAATCACCATTAGCATAGCTAGCACAGTATCATCATTAGCATCAGTAGCACAACATAATCATTAGCTTCTTTAGTACAACATCATCATTATCATCAGTAGCACAACATAATCATTAGCATCTTTAGCACAACCTCATCATTAGCATCAGTAGCACAACATAATCATTAGCATCTTTAGCACAACATCATCATTAGCATCAGTAGCACAACATAATCATTAGAATCTTTAGCACAACATCATCATTAGCATTGTTAGCTCAACATAATCATTAGCATCTTTAGCACAACATCATCATTAGCATCAGTAGCACAACATAATCATTAGAATCTTTAGCACAACATCATCATTAGCATTGTTAGCTCAACATAATCATTAGCATCTTTAGCACAACATCAGCATTAGCATCAGTAGCACAACATAATCATTAGCATCTTTAGCACAACATCATCATTAGCATTGTTAGCTCAACATAATCTCTGGTGAAACTCACAACAAAGCAGGTTTTTAGGATTCAAGTACGGCTTCACTACAGATTAAATACAGTTTCTTCTCTTTCTTCCGTCCGGATTCTTCCCTCGTTCTTCCTTTGATCTGCACATGTTCAAGCTTCTGGTTCGTGGCACTCATGGGTTCCTCATTTACAGGCTCCTGGCCTGACCTACATTTGTTGTTGTTTATCTGCGTCGTGACCGAACGTCTCAAACTAGCTCTCAGCGTCGTAAACAAGACTTGATAAGAGTCGTTGTTATTGGACGAAGAACGATTCGTTCGAACCGAGAGTTTGGAATAATAGTCATAAAAGGTCACATTTATGCTGCAAATATACTTTTTATTATCATTATTCTCCTGCATTATATATAACAAGTAACTTTTTCATCATTATTTGAAAAGTCATTGATGATGATGAAAGGAAGTAACAAATCCTTCAAAAGGTTCATGGATCCACATGGTAATCATCTACTCTCCTGTTCCATGTTTCATTATTCAACAAAACTTTATTGAACTCTGGTGTCTTATTCCTAAAGATTCGAAGACCTCTCAGAGAACCTTGACCTTGACCTGAAAAATACCTAGAATTCACAGAAAACTCTTGGCAAGGAATTAGACAGAAACTGGAATTTTACTGAGGAGGTGTTGATAGTGGTTTTGAGTTAAAGAACATCATCACTAATGGTGATAATGTGCTACGACGCTAATGTTGACCTAACACTGCTAATGATGATGTTGTTCTAAAGATACTACTGGTGATGTTGTGCTACTGATCCTAATCATGATGTTGTGCTAAAGATGCTAATGATGATGTTTTTCTAAAGATACTACTGGTGATGTTGTGCTACTGATGCTAATCATGATGTTGTGCTAAAGATGCTAATGATGATGTTGTTCTAAAGATACTAC
The DNA here is from genome assembly GCF_982586985.1 of Callionymus lyra. NCBI lineage: Eukaryota > Metazoa > Chordata > Actinopteri > Syngnathiformes > Callionymidae > Callionymus > Callionymus lyra. Next base: position 22,876,012 of record NC_141833.1, read on the forward strand.
TGGTGATGTTGTGCTACTGATGCTAATCATGATGTTGTGCTAAAGATGCTAATGATGATGTTTTTCTAAAGATACTACTGGTGATGTTGTGCTACTGATGCTAATCATGATGTTGTGCTAAAGATGCTAATGATGATGTTGTACTTACAATGCTAATGGTGATGTTGTGCAACTGATGCTAATGATGATGTTGTGCTTACAATGCTAATGAGAATGTTGTGCTACAGATGCTAATGGTGATGTTGTGCTACTGAGGCAAATCATGATGTTGTGCTAAATATGCTATTGATGATGTTGTGCTAAATATGCTATTGATGATGTTGTGCTAAAGATGCTAATGGTGATGTTTTGCTAACTATGCTAATGATGATGTTGTGCTAAAGATACTACTGATGATGTTGTGCTAAATATTCTACTGATGAGGATGTTGTGCTAAAGATGGTTAGATAATGTTGTGCTAAAGATGCTACTGATGATGTTGTGCTTAAGATGCTAATCGTGATGTTGTGCTACTGAGGCAAATCATGATGTTGTGCTAAATATGCTATTGATGATGTTGTGCTAAAGATGCTAATGGTGATGTTTTGCTAACTTTGCTAATGATGATGTTCTGCTAAAGATACTACTGATGATGTTGTACTAAAGATGCTACTGATGAGGATGTTGTGCTAAAGATGCTAATGATGATGTTGTGCTTAAGATGCTAATGATGATGTTGTGCTAAAGATGCTAGATGAGGTTGTGCTAAAGATGCTAATGAGGATGTTGTGCTAAAGATGCTAGAGGATGTTGTGCTAAAGTGAGTAAGTAAGTTATTTGTTTTATATAGTGCTTTTCCATGCTGATGATGATGTTGTGCTAAAGATGCTACTGATGATGTTGTGCTAAAGATGCTAATGATGATGTTGTGCTAACAATGCTACCAAGCCAATCAACCTGTCTGTCAGTATTTCTACCTACATCTCTTGCTGATGACGTGACTAATCAGGAAAATCTGCTGACAAATGATTGACATGTGTCATCGACATGTCATTTCTGCTGTTGAGTGAATCTTGATAAATGAAAGTATAGGATAAAAAAAAATGTTTATTAAATCTTCAGAAAATGGTTCTAAGTTAAAGAACTGGGAAGACAAAAGTGTCTGAACCTGCCTCGTCTATCATGGTTCATGTTATTGGACTGATGACATCTCAGCCGACATGTTCTTCCCATTCCCTCGTTCTCTGGTGAAATAATGGGCGAGCGAACTGACATGATGGGTTCTGGCAACAATCGTCGGAATCATCTTCATCTCACGTGAGGATTGGAGTCGACTCGTGATGTTCCACTTCTATGTGCGAGTCAAACATCATCATTAGTGTCGCCCTATTTCAGGCAGACGTGGAAAAAAAGAGAAGCTTTAAAGATTCTCTCCTGGTTCTGGTTCAGCGTCAGGTTCTGCCGAACAAACAAGTGTTTGGACCTGAAGCGTCAGAAGCGCCGGCGTGATGTTCGCTCAGACGGTCACGCTCGGCGGAGCAGGCGATACTGAGAAGTCGGAAATAGACGCCGGAACAGAAATAACTCGGTAGATCATGGGCTCACCCCAGCCGGTCAGGATGTACCACCAGAAGTACTTCCTCTGGGACACGAAGGTCAAGGCCAGCAGGGTCTGCAGGTACATGCCCTCCACCAGCAGCCAGAAGTAGTTGGCCAGGATGCTGAACTGGAAGAAAGCCACGGCGGACTTGCAGGCGGCCTGAGAGGAGGAGGACGACTTGAGTGACACACTTGATGACATGTTAATAATAAATGTTGTTATTTAATTTAACATGATTCGCTTCAAGCTGCTCACCAGGAGATGCTCTTATTATTGTATTATTGTACTTATTATATTTACTTACACTAATGGTGATGATGTGCTGTGACGCAAATGACAATGTTGTGCTAACGATGCTAATGATGATGTTTTGCTACCAATGCTAAATGATGATGTTGTGGTAACAAAGCTAATGATGATGTTGTGCTAACGATGCTAATGGTGATGTTGGGCTAAAGATGCTACAATGCTAATGATGATGTTGTGCTACAGATGCTAATGATCATGTTATGCTAAAGATGCTATGGTGCTAATGAAGATGTTGTGCTAACGAAGCTAATGATGATTCTGTGCAAAAGATGCTAATGGTGATGTTCTGCTAACGATGCTAATGATGATGTTGTGCTACGACGCTTATGAAGATGTTGTGCTAAGATTCTAATGACAATGTTTTGCTAACAATGCTAGTAATGATGTCATGGTTACCATGCTAATGATGACGTTGTGCTACAAATGCTAATGATCATGTTATGCTAAAGATACTACGGTGCTAATGAAGATGTTGTGCTAACAATGCAAATGACAATGTTTTGCTAACAATGCTAATGATGATGTTGTGCTAAGCATGCTAATGATAATATTGTGCAAAAGATGCTAATGATGATGTTTTGCTAACGTTGCTAATGATGATGTTTTGCTAACATTGCTAATCATGATGCTTTGCTAACGATGCTAATGATGAATGATGATGTTGTGCTAACCATGCTAATGAAGATATTTTGCAAAAGATGCTAATGGTGATGTTCTGCTAACGATGCTAATGAAGATGTTTCGCTTACGATGCTAACACGCTAATCAACCTGTCTGTCAGTATTTTAACGTTTAATCTTCTGCTCACGACTTGACTTATCAGGCAAACCTGCCGACAAATGATTGACATGTGTCATCGCTCGGTGACGGCCTCCTCCCGTCGGCAGGTCATTTCCGGTGCTAAGTGAATCACGACGGTGAGTCATGCTGACGCTCACCGAGGAGATGGAGCAGTGGTCCAGCGTCTCGTCGGCGAACAGGACGGCGTCCTTGACGAAGACGGCGCTGGCTCTCAGGACGAAGGACGAGAACAGGTTGACGTGGATGTAGTTCCTGGTGCAGCGGAACTTCCTGAGCGAGACACGGAGACAGTCCTGGAGGTTCAGACCGGCTCACATCTTTATCAGCCTGTTTCCTAAACGTTACCATGGCAACCATAAGTCTTTTGTTAAGACCAGACACTCAGATCAGGATTATAGATGTTCACGTTGAGTCTTCTTTTCACTGGAGACCATTCAGACCCAACCAATCGATCACGATCCCTCGCCATCAATGGCGTCCGTGCGGCCGCTTCCTGTCAGAGGCCACGCCCACCCGTCGCTATAGCGATTGCGACCGGAGGATTTCAAGAGATTTGTTTCTCAGAGACTCAAATGGGGTCTTGTTCACCAGTGACTGGTCTGTCGAGGTGTAGAAAGAGCTGAGCCATGAGGCAAAGCTCTCAATTCAGCATGTACTTTGCCGCCCAGTCATAAACGTGCAGTTAGTTTCACTGTAAAGAAAATATTTACATTTTTCTGAAAAATTACATAATACTGAGAAAAAAATGGTGATGCGTTCAATGAACCTTGTCATTCAGGAGAATATGGTTTGTCTGTGTGTCATTGGTTAATCTCGGGTTAAAAAGTATTTTCTTTTTAAATGTTTAGTAGGATTTGTTGAGTTGGGAATTAAATATTAAATTCAAATAAATATGTATTTTCTCTCAAATGTCATTATTTATATATTGGAAAAGGAAATATTATTATTATTATTATTATAATTCTATTAATAATAATAACAGCTTATTTATTATCTTTAAATTGTATTTATCTTTCTTCAACCAAATACATGTATTTATTGTGATAAACATTTGTTTTCCAATGTCAAAAGTCACCTTTTTTATTTTATCTTTTTAAATGTGTTTTTATACAATTATATATATATATATCTGGGCCACTGAGACGAGGGGGTCAGTAGAGTTGGGTGGAGGTCCCGGGGCGGACCCGGGTCTCCTCTGACAGCAGCAGGAGGTGTTTGTCTTCCACAGCAACACTGAGGGTCGTCTCACCTGAAGGCAGTGAAGACCACGATGGCAGTGATGAGGGAGAAGAGTGAGGTTGCGTAACCCACAGTGTAGACCTGACGCAGTGTGGAGAGGTAGCTGGTCTGGAAGAGAAGAGACTCTCTGAGCTGGAACCATATCCATCCATCCATCCATCCATCCGTCCGTCCGTCCATCCATCCATCGATCCATCCATCCGTCCGTCCATCCATCCATCCATCCATCCATCCATCCATCCATCCATCCATCCATCCATCCATCCATCCATCCATCCATCCATCATCCATCCATCCATCCATCATCCATCCATCATCCATCCATCCATCCATCATCCATCCGTCCGTCCGTCCATCCATCCATCCATCCGTCCATCAATCCGTCCATCCGTCCGTCCGTCCATCCGTCCGTCCGTCCATCCGTCCATCCGTCCATCCGTCCGTCCATCAATCCGTCCATCCGTCCGTCCATCCATCCATCCATCCATCCATCCGTCCATCCGTCCGTCC